>NW_024117872.1:0-9603 GCF_003073215.2 Triticum urartu | reverse complement strand
CCGCGCCTCCCCAGGACCTCCACCCGCCCCCGCCGCAGTTTCTCATCGCCTCCGCCCACTGTCGCCGTCGCGGAACCCCGTCGTCACCACGGCTCCCCAACACCACACCACCCGAGCAACCGCTGCGGTCCTGGATCCCGTGTGCCGTTGCGGGCTGTGGATCCATTGCGCCGCCTCCGAGCCATGGATCCCGCTCAATTTTACTTCTCTGAATCCACTAGCCTCGATGGGTAGCGCGTGGGAGGTGGTGCTGCTCCGACGAGCTACTCCGTCCATGAGCAAGGCGCATCGATGGCTACCTCTTCCCTCTTGCTCCCTCCAACCCCGAGCATGACGTCTCCATGCTCCACTCGCCGGCGACCACCATCCCAGGTGCAGATTGGGCACTACCTATATATGGAGGATATGTCGACCTGCAGCTAGAGGAGGCCCCGACCTGCAGCAGGTCGTGTGTGCCACTCGACGCCCAGGATGTCCAAGTTCTTGCCACTCACGTTGTTCAACTCTGTCGTGCTCCTCATGAATGACCCCGCTCACAACCCCCCTGAGACCCCCCTCATTTTGGAAGAACTTGCCACTCTGAAACAAACTCTACACCGTTTCTATTCTTCAGGAGTTCAGGTACCTAGGATGCTGACTATGAAACCCCGCTTTGGTTGTGCTAATTAGTATTACTAAACTATAATTGTCTTGTAAAGTGGAAAACGCTCATGCCCCTTGGACGTTGGCCATGGGATTTTTTATGTTGTGTTCCCCCTATCCGTCCTTGGTTCGAAATGTGTTTTGAACATTGATGTCAGAGCAAAAACTGTTGTGTCGTTCCTCCTGTCCATCCTTGATTCAATATGTGTTCTCAACACAGACTTGATTTTGTAGTCATGTGGTTGGCGGCCTCCTCTCGTGAATCATTTCATCATGGTGAGTATGCTCGTGCAATGGGTAATATCTCTTTTTGCCAAAATTTATTTTTACCTAGAAGTTCATATATTAAAGGCAATGTCATTCAGATAAAAATAAAATAAACCTAAAAAAGGAACCAAGATGTACAACATACTAAAAAGTACATGTGGCTAGAAAAACACTAAAGCATCCTCTCTAGTTTGAAAAGATCATACATTCAGTTATATGGGCCAATAGTTCACTCAGTGCAAGAAAAACGGGGAGTTCGATAAAAGATTAGTGGTTAAAAAACATAAGATTCAATGGAAATTTTTGGAGGGGTTCAATCGACAGAGATCATAGTTGAGAAAGCGAGAAGTTTGAATTAAAATAACATAGTAGTATTTTCTTAAATTAGAAAACGGATTTTCTGGGTGTGATAAAAGTCAAATTTTCCGGTTTCTACAAAAAGAAAGAAGTTCAACTTAAGAATATAGAGAAGTCCATTTTTTTAGAAAAAGTGGATTTCGCCGGTTTTAAGAAAAAAACTAGAAGTTCAAATTTTAAAGAACCGAGAAGTTCAACATTTATTACAAACAATTTTATATAAAAAGGGATTTTGTCTTGTAAAAAGGACCCTAGAAGTTCAAATTTAAAATACGGAACGACTCAATGTTTATTAAAAAACAAGGGTTTTTTCCATTAGTAAAAGAAATAAAACCAAGAAGTCCAAATTAGGAAAAAGGAGTAGTTTGATATTTGTACAAAATCCAGATTTTTTTCGTTATTAAAGAATGGACAAAATTCGTTGCCATGAATTCCAAAACACAAATAAGTTCAAATAAAAAAGGTAGAGTGGTTCGATGTCTATAAAAAACTCAGATTTTTCCGTTACTAAAGAGAAACCGAGAGAAGTTCAAATTCATAACTGCTAGAAGTTCACATACTACATGGTGTGTGTTTTCATATCAGAAAACAGAACGAAAAATTTAGTGTATAAAAAATTAGTTGCAAGAAGTTCAAGTGCTCGGCATGGGAAAGTTCAAAACTTTTTATGAGAGAGGTAATCGGCACGGTATATCATTTGTGCAACTCCGATGAACGGCAGAGAAATTACAAACAAAAAATATGTGGTAGAAGTTCAAAGTGAAAACAACGGGAAGTTCAACTACTACACGGAATACATTTCAAATGAGAATAAAACGAAAAAACAACTAAAAGCCTAAAAGGTTTGTTGCAAGAAGTTCACGTGCTCCTCCAGGTGCAGTTCAAGATCTCTAGTGCGAGATGTCCGACCTTCAACTACATGTTAAAAACAAGCAAAAACGATGTTTTGCCATTTTTGATACTTCTCTAAAAAAAGAAACAAATTTGTAACGATTGTCTAGATGAAAAAGTTGCTCATATTCATAAGCTTTCGAATGGTATGTTATATGCTACATTCCTATAAATGGTCTCAAAGTTTGATGCATACCGTTAAAAACACATTTTTACGCATTCAAAAAAATATTTTGAACCGTCGCGAGCATGAAAACTGATCAACATGGGAAAGCTGTGTGTTTTCAACAGCTTTCCATCGCTATGTCATTTGCTTAATTTCGGTAAGTTGTTTGGGACTTATGAACAAAAAACGGCACATCAAAAACAAAGTGAAGTTCAAACAGACATGCTCGAGAAGTTCAACTACTTCACGCAGTGCATTTGCATTCGCGATGAACGTAGAAATCATGATCTCGCCATTTTCTAATTTATTTCAAAATGACAGGATATATCATTTGTGTAAGTTCAAGTCCTAGGTCGGAGAAAGTTAAAAAAATTATTATGAGAGAGGTTTGTAAAAAAAGAATATCATTTGTGTAACACTAACGAATGGATGAGAAAATTACAAACAAAAATACGTCACAGAAGTTCAACGTGAAAATAGGAGGAAGTTCAACTACTACGCTAAATGAATTTCAGATGAAAAACTTTTAAAATCATCGCGAGTATGAAAAGATGATCAACACGGGAAAGTTGCATGCTTACATCTACTTTCCAACGGTATATCACTTGCTCAATTCCGGTGAGTGGATTGAGAGCTACGATTTGTGGATGGAGATCTATGAGCAAAAAAATCACGTGAAAAACAGAGTGAAGTTCAAGTAGACATGCCGAGAAGTTCAGGTTCTTCACGCGGTCCATTTTCGAAGAATCTGTTTCGCGATAAAGGCAGGACGAATGATCTTGCCATTTTTGAAATTACTTGAAAACAGCTAGGAATCACAGAAAACCATCAACGTGAAAAAGTTTCGCATTTTCCTTAGCTTTTCAATGGTGTATTATTTGCCCCATTCCGATAAAGTTTGTAGAAATTATGGCGAAAATACGTTTTTAGACATTTTAAAAATTAACTTAAAAGAGTAAGGAATTGGGAGAAACAATATATACCAAAAAGTTTCGCATTTTCTCAAGCTTTTCAACGCCATATCATTTGTGCATTCGGACATACGGTTAAGAAAATAGATCGAAAATACAAACTTGGTGGAACTTGTACCATTTTCTAAATTACTCTTAAACCGTTCAAAATTAGAAAAAACTTTCTACATGAAAAAGTAGCGCATTTTCATAAGCTTTCGAACGCCATATCATTTGCCTCAATTGGATTAGTAGTTTAGAATTGACATCGAAAATACAAACTCGGCTGTTCGGTATGCGAAATTTTACGATTTTCCAAATTACTATTTAACCATATGGAATTAGAGAAAACTTTCAACATGTGGAAGGAGCGGTTTTGCAGCAGCTTTCCAATGCTATATTATTTCCCTCATTCCGATAAACGGTTCGAAAATGTGATCGAAAATACGATTCACGTTTTTTGTATGAAGAAAAAACGGTTTCCAAAACTGCTCTTAAACCGCTTACATTTTGCCAAAAATTTAACTTGGGTCATGATACTGGTGTCCATAGCTTTCCAACGGTATGTCGCAAGCCCCATTTGGGCTATGTTGGCAGAAGTTCAACCTAGCACTGGGAGAAGTTCAAGTCGAACAACTCAGGCAGTAAAAATGCAAAAAACGCAATTTCATCATGACCTGAGAGCAAAATCCGCCAACGAGCGAGATTCCTATTTAAAATGGGTATTTAGTTGCTAAAAACCGTTTCTAGATTACACTAACGTCATATGGAACACGACTAACAAGAATAATTCATGGGGGAATCCATGGTTGCGAAGATAGCCCGAAGGTCATGTTCTTAGTTCTTATAGAGGGAAGTTCAGTCGCGTTACTCAGGCAGTTCAGGCTGTGATCAGAATATTATTCTGATGCCATGATCAGAATAGTGTTTGTGTGTGTGTATGTGTGTGTGTGTTGTTGTTGTTGTTCTACATGCAATCCCATCGCACAACACACATGTCTTATTAGCAGCAACCGTCTGTGTTAATATCGGTCTTCGCACACATTTCTGATTACAGACCTGTTTGCCGCATATCACACACATCTTGTTATATTGAACCGTTTATGTTCTCTTGTCTCAACACAAACAGTTCATCCGAGTGAACCGCATGTCGTATATCGCACACACCTTGATCTGGCTGGCTGTTTCTTTTGTGTTGCCTAATCACAAATAGTTCATCTGAGTGAACTGTATGTTGTATATCGCACACACCTTCATCTGTTGCCCGTTTCTTTTCGTCCTCCTCATCGCAAACAGTTAATTGAACTAAACCGTATGCCCTCCATCGCACACACACCTAAAATCTGAACCATGTTTGATGCATCCATCATCGCAAACGTTTTGCACCTTTTTATGGTCTTTTTACACCACCGTTTGCGACTATTGCATCGCACACAGTTTCGTCGAAGGGTCTCTGATCGTAGTGTCGCGTTAGCAGCATCCCGTAGCAGTCGAAGGATGGCAAAGTGAACAAAGTTATATTTGATATACATGTTATTGATGTGTATTTTACTAGTGTTCGCAGTAACCCCTAGGTATTTGATACCTGTTCACTTGCTAAGATTAGTAACTCGAAACAGGAGTTGCAGAGACTAGTTAAAAGTGAGGTGACGATGTGTTTTGGAAATGATTCCAATGTTGATGTGATCACCATCGCACACTCCCTCTACCTTCGGGGTTAGTTTTGAACCTAAATAAATGTTATTTGGTGTTTGCGTTGAGCATGAATATGATTAGATCATGTTTATTGTGATACATTTATTCATTTAAGTCGGAGAATAATTGTTGTTCTGTTTACATGAATAAAACCTTCTATGGTCATACACCCAATGTGAATGGTTTATTGAATCTCGATCCTAGTGATACACATATTCATAATATTGATGCCAAAAGATACAAAGTTGATACTGATAGTGCAACATACTTGTGGCACTATCGTTTAGGTCATATTGGTGTAAAGTGCATGAAGAAACTCCATGCAGATGGACTTTTGGAATCATTTGACTATGAATCATTTGATACTTGTGAAACATGCCTCATCAGCAAGATGACTAAAACTCCGTTCTCTAGAACAATGGAGCGAGCTAATGACTTAATTGGAAACAATACATACCGATGTATGCAGCCCGATGAGTGTTGAGGCACGCGACATGTATCATTATTTTCTAACCTTCACAGATGATTTGAGCAGACATGGGTATATCTACTTAATGAAACACAGGTCTGAAACATTTGAAAAGTTCAAAGAATTTCAGAGTGGAGTGGAGAATCATCGTAACAAGAAAATAAAGTTTCTACGATCTGATCGCAGGGGTGAATATTTGAGTTACGAGTTTGGCCTTCATTTAAAACAATGTGGAATAGTTTCACAACTCACGCCACCTGGAACACCACAGTGTAGTGGTGTGTCCGAACGTCATAACCATACTTTATTAGATATGGTGTGATCTATGATGTCTCTTACCGATTTACCACTATCGTTTTGGGGTTATGCATTAGAGATAGTTGCATTCACGTTAAATTGGGCATCGTCTAAATACGTTGAGATGACACCGTATGAACTGTGGTTTCGCAAGAAACCTAAGCTGTCATTTCTTAAAGTTTGGGGTTGTGACACTTATGTCAAAAGGCTTCAGCCTGAGAAGCTCGAACCCAAATCGGAGAAGTGTGTCTTCATAGGATACCCTAAGGAAACAATTGGGTACACCTTCTACCACAGATCTGAAAGGCAAGATCTTTGTTGCTATGAATGGATCCTTTCTAGAGAAGGAGTTTCTCTTGAAAGAAGTGAGTGGGAGGAAAGTAGAACTCGATGAGGTAATTGTACCTTCTCTCGAATTAGAAAGTAGCACACATAGAAATCTGTTCCCATGATGCCTACACCAACTAGAGAGGAAGCTAATGATGATGATCATGAAACTTCAGATCAATTTACTAGTGGACCTCGTAGGTCGAACAAAGCACGTTGCGCACCAGAGTGGTACTGTAATCCTATCCTGGAAGTCATGTTATTAGACCATGACGAACCTACAGACTATGAAGAAGCTATGATGAGCCCAGATTCCGATAGATGGCTTGAGGCCATGAAATCTAAGATAGGATCCATGTATGAGAAAAAAGTATGGACTTTGGTGGACTTGCCCGATGATCGGCAAGCCATTGAGAATAAATGAATCTTCAAGAGGAAGACGGACATTGATGGTAATATCACTGTCTACAAAGCTCGACTTGTTGCAAAAGGTGTTCGACAAGTTCAAGGGGTTGACTATTATGAGACCTTCTCACTCGTAGCGATGCTTAAGTTAGTCCGAATCATGTTAGTAATTGTCATATTTTATAATTATGAAATCTCGCAAATGGATGTCAAAACTACATTCCTTAATGGATTTCTTAAAGAAGAGTTGTATATGATGCAACCAGAAGGTTTTGTCAATCCTAAAGGTGCTAACAAAGTGTGCAAGCTCCAGCGATCCATCTATGGACTGGCACAAGCATCTCAGAGTTGGAATATTTGCTTTGATGAGGTGATCAAAGCATATGGTTTTATACAGACTTATGGTGAAGTCTGTATTTACATGGAAGTGAGTGGGAGCTCTGTAGCATTTCTGATATTATATGTGGATGACATATTCTTGACTGGAAATGATATAGAATTTCTGGATAGCATAAAAGGATACTTGAATAAGAATTTTTCAATGAAAGACCTTGGTGAAGCTACTTACATATTAGGCATCAAGATCTATATAGATAGATCAAGACGCTTGATAAGACTTTCACAAAGCACATACCTTGATAAAGTTTTGAAGAAGTTCAAAATGGATCAGTCAAAGAAAGGGATCTTGCCTATGTTACAAGGTGTGAAGTTGAGTAAGACTCAAAGCCTGACCGCGGCAGAAGATAGAGAAAGAATAAAAGTCATTCCCTATGCCTCAGCCATAGGTTCTATAAAGTATTTCATGTTGTGTATCAGACCTATTGTGTACCTTTCCATGAGTTTGGCAAGAGGGTACAATAGTGATCTGTAACGCCCCGAGACCGATGTGCCAGGTGTCTTCCAGTTATTCGTTGTTGTTGCCTTGTCTTTTGCTTGAATGTCACATCTTGCCATGTCATCATCCGCATTGCATCATCATGTTTTAAAACTTGCATCCGTCCGGGTTTCCCCAGTTCTCTCTGTTGTCCGTTCCGAGTCCAGACACACTTGCACGCGCCCGCGGCATGTCCGAAATAGTATTTTATAAGTGGCCGGGAAATGTTCTCGGAATGGGATGAGAGTTGACGTTGGTCTTATTATAGTGTAGATAGACCGCCTGTCAAGTTTCATCGCATTTGGAGTTCGTTTGACGCCCCAACGGATAACTATAGCGGCAGTATAGCCGGTCTAACGTCGGACGTTTTCGGTCTCCGGAAACAGTCGCTGGGCCTCCCTCTCTTATCTCCTCTCAGCTCGAGACCGTCTACATAGCCCACCTAGTCCATCCTACTTCCCCTCTTCTCTTCCGGAGTTGTCCGATGCGATCGCACGGTCCGAGACCCTCTCTGCTCAGTGCATCAAAACCCCTCACGTGCGCGTCCGAAAATTGTCCCGGACCCAACCCGGGCAGTCGTCACCGTTGTGTCCGGATCATCCCCAAACATCTACAAAACGTCTCTGTTTTCTTATTTGGGCTCCCTAGCCTATTTTTCCCGACCGTCCGTTTACGATCAGAGGGTTCCGTTAGCCCCTAACCTAACCCACTAGCGTATATAATGGGCAACCCTAGGAATTAGGGATCCTGTCCCATCCTTCCATCCATCCAATCCATCCCCGCCGCCACTCTTATTGTTTTCAGCGCCCAACCAACCACCAAGCTGATCCAATCCATCCCCAACCAACCTCACCGGCCTCTGCTCGATCCCTCTCCTTCCTGACGCCATGGACATGCCGTCATCGCCTGTAGCTTCCTCGCCCCCATACCTGTGCAGCAACGAGCAGCGCCTGAGCTCGCCTCATCTCCGCGCCGCTGACGAGCTTTGTTCAAGTAGGAGCTCCCGCAAGACGCCAGGAACGAGACCCCATGCTCTTCTTCGTTCCAGATCCTCCCCATGCTCCTCCTCCTCGCCTCGTCGTCCGGCGCCGCCGCCAGGGACCGAACCAGGCCAGACCACCTGCTCCTTCTTCATTTCTTCCTCCTCTTCTCGTCTCTCCCTTCTCTAACCTCTTCCCTCCTCTGCTTCTTACCGCAGGAGATGGCCGCAGCCGTCGAACTCCATGGATCGGCGCCAAGAGCTCCTATGGTCCATGAGAACCTCGCATCGGGAGCCACCTCCTGCCGTCGTTCACCTCGTCCTGTGCCCGATCTCCCCTAACCTGAGGCCGTCGCCCTCGACCGCGCCAAGTCCCTCCTCGCGCGCCTCTTGCACTCTTCCCGCACGAACCCGACGAGGCCCTCCTCACACCTGCACGCGCACGAGCGCCAGAGGATCTCCACGCCGTGGCTGACGGCCTTCTCTCAAGCCCGGCGCCGCCAAGACTGATCCCCTCAGCGAGCTCCATCAAGTCCGCCGCCCGCTGCGTCTTCCCGGTGAATCTCTGTCGACCCCTGCCTCGTCTAAGAGTGACCAGAGCCGCGCCAGCTCCTCTGCATCGCGCCAAGGTCGCCCACTCGTTTTCCCCTGCTTCGAGCGACAGGAGGGAGCTATGCCCGCATTGACTGCTCGTCGCATGGATCCACCGCAGCCGCTCGCCCCGTTGACCGCGTCTGCTCGACCGCGCCCCCTGGGCCGCCTCCACTGTCTAGCGCCAAGGCCCAGCGCGCCTCCCTTGTTCACCGTCGGCCCAGGCCTTGGGCCGAAGTGAGCAGTTCCCCTCCAGTCCCTCTATCCTGTGCATGTTGGGCTAGCCTCTGTTTCGGCCCAGTGTAGTTTTTTTAGATCTGTGATTTTGTCTATTTTCCAGGGTATTGCGGTTTTACAGAAAACCCCTTGAACTTCATGCATTTAATAACTTCTCAACCGTGCATCATTTGCAAATAACTTATATATGAAACTTGCTTAGATTTTCATCTAGTTTAATAATATGTCATTTTCACCCATGTTTAAAATGTTTAAAATGATGTTTGCTTTAATTTGCTTAAATGCCATGCTAAAATGATTTAATTCATAGCTAAATAACCGTAGCTCCAAACCTAATAAATTTTATATGTAAATGGGGTAGAAAATGCCTAGTTTAACATGGTGCACTTGTTTTTCATGTTTAATAACTCTAAAATTATGTTTAGGGCAGAACAGTACCAAACCTAAAATATGCAC
>NW_024117871.1:0-8578 GCF_003073215.2 Triticum urartu | reverse complement strand
ACTTCCCTCCGGGAGGGGGGAATCATCACCATCGTCATCACCAACGATCCTCTCATCGGGAGGGGGTCAATCTCCATCAACATCTTCGTCAGCACCATCTCATCTCAAACCCTAGTTCATCGCTTGTATCTAATCTTTGTATCCGAACCTCAGATTGGTACCTACGGGTTGCTAGTAGTGTTGATTACTCCTTGTAGTTGATGCTAGTTGGGTTACTTGGTGGAAGATCATATGTTCAGATCCATTATGCATATTAATACCCCTCTAATAATGAACATGAATATGCTTTGTGAGTAGTTACGTTTGTTCCTGAGGACATGAGCGAAGTCTTGCTATACGTAGTCATGTGGATTTGGTATTCGTTCGATATTTTGATGAGATGTATGTTGTCATCCCTCTAGTGGTGTCATGTGAAAGTCAACTACATGACACTTCACCATTGTTTGGGCCTAGAGGGAGGCATTGGGAAGTAATAAGTAGATGATGGGTTGCTAGAGTGACAGAAGCTTAAACCTTAGTTTATGCGTTGCTTTGTAAGGGGCTGATTTGGATCCATATGTTTCATGCTATGGTTAGGTTTACCTTAATACTTCTGTTGTAGTTGCGGATGCTTGCAATGGGGGTTAATCATAAGTGGGATGATTGTACAGGTAAGGACAGTACCCAAGCACCGGTCCACCCACATATCAAACTATCAAAGTACCGAATGCGAATCATATGAACGTGATGAAAACTAGCTTGACAATAATTCCCATGTGTCCTCGGGAGCGCTTTCCTTCATATAAGAGTTTGTCTAGGCTTGTCCTTTACTACAAAAAGGATTGGGCCATCTTGCTGCACCTTATTTACTTTTATTGCTTGCTACTCGTTACAAATTACCTTATCACATTACTATCTGTTACCGATAATTTCAGTGCTTGCAGAGAATACCTTTCTGAAAACTGCTTATCATTTCCTTCTGCTCCTCATTGGGTTCGACACTCTTACTTATCGAAAAGGCTACGATAGATCCCCTTCACTTGTGGGTCATCAGTGGGTTCAAGTCTTCAAGGGCCTAGCTAGCTATATGCGTCCTCCAATGTAAAAAGTACTCCTACTAGTAAGTAGTACAACAACGAAAGAGAAGGCGAGAGGGTTAAAAATATAATACTAAATGGAATACCTGGGTAGATGGTGATGGTATGATCATGGTAGATTGTGTGACCATGTTGCACTTCAGTCATACCATGGGTAACGACTGCTAAGATAGTTGATCCCAATATGCCAAAGTCAGCTACAAGGTTCCATGTTAGACCGAATCGCGGATGCAAATGCACATCCAGGATCGGCGATCTTATTTTGATCGGGGATGACTGGTCCCTACAAAATTGTGGAGTACCATTAGGGATGCAAATGATGGTTTGTGCATTCCGTTTGTACTCTCCCATACCATAGGATGGCAACCAGATGAAACAAGTCCCCTGGCTTGTCACCACGAAGATGCGGCCTAGATGGCGCACGGCTTCTTCGAACATGTAGGGGTACAAATCTGTCGCGGACAACATGCGCCAGCCTCTGCTGTTACTGCCTCTTGCATTGATGGCAATCCTTATGTCGAACACCGCGATGAGATAGTAATCGTCGTAGCCACGTCGCTTTGTCGGCGGGTCCGCAATTGCTATCTTCTTCAATCTCATGTAGGCATCATCATACATATTCAAGCCCATCCAGTCTGGAAGGCCGATCCCAATGGTTGAGAAGGGGTCTACGGGAACGGCCGCACTGCTGTGGATGTTGTGCAATATGATGGCGGTATCCGGCCGGAGGTATGCAAGCCAATCTTTGTTGGCACCGACCCAGACCTATATATAAGACGGTGGGCAGCGGAGAAATTATGGGATGGAAATGGAATAACTAAGTACTACATGATCAAACTCCATTACTGACCTGCTCATCGGACAAAATCCGACTACCTCTCAACATCGGCAACTCTCGCGGAGTCAACGTGCAACCATGGCCAGGGAGCGGTGGACTGTTCGAACAATTGTCCCACAGAAGAACCTTCTCCTTGAGGGCGCATGGAAGACCAACAAGCATGGCCTTTTCCCAATCCTGTTTAAGAACCGTCTGGAAAAAGTTGGTGCAGGAAGCATCGAGTCTTGCGGCAGTGAGGATGTCGGAGCGGCGTGCGATTTCTCCCAGAGGATCGTCGTCCATGGTCTCCTAGCCCCGACGAGGAGGAGAACCGCCTGGCAAATCCATGGAGCAGCGATGAACTGCCCTCTCTTCAGGGGGAGGGGAACTGGCGAGGAGGAGATAAGAGCGTAGTAACCACAGGGCCTCGTCCCTTCCAACTGTAGCTCCTCGATCGTTCATTAGCAAATGGGTGAGGCTATTATTTACTACGTACTTGTACTGTAGCAGTACTAGTACTACTTTCTCAACTAGTAGTGCGATGTACTATGCTTCTAGTATAGTGCGCCAGTTTTGAACTCTTAATCTCAGGGCCAAGGAGCTACAGTTGGAAGTGGAGGGTAGTACTGTTCTCTAGAACCATCGATGTACTTAGGGAAAGTGCACCTGCGTAGTAGGTATTCTCGGTGCTCTATTCAAGCGCGTAGCTGGCCTACTCAGTCGCTCCTCTCACGCACACACTAGCAGCCTGTTTATCAGCTACGGTTACTGTGGGGGCAGAACATTTGAGTTATTTGATACAGCGAGACTAGGCTTTTCTCTTCCATTTGTGGAGGTGTAATGGATCTCGTCGAACTTTGTTAGTAGTTCCTTCTTTATGAATGAGATGAGGCAAAGCTTTTGCCCCCGTTTCAAAAAAATCATGTCAAGAGGAATTTCTTTCATAGAGCCGATAATGGAGTGAAGTCCATGCGTGCAACACCACAAGCTACAGAGTACTAGTAGAGTACTAGCACTTTACGTACATAGCCATATTGCACAGTTCCTAATGCCACGCCAGGCTTTTCCGGCTCCTCGGGCTTAATTGGGATGCGCTAGTTTAAATATTCTACTAGCTGACGAGGAAGCTGCAATCGAGGTGTGGCTAGGGCGAGCACGTGAGCCACGAGATGATGGGAAGGAAAACATGTTCACGTGGCTGGGCTATCCAGTGCACCCAGATTGTGGTGTGACATGTCCATTCAACTTCAAAACTCAAACTACCTATGTACAATATTGGCTCGCAGTGAACTTACTATTTTAAAAAAGGTCATTGTGCGTTCAGCCGGGATCGAACCCACAAAACGAGGTATACACTCCCGCGACCACTAGTAGTACTCGTTGGAGTACAACTCAACCTAGAATCGCCTTTTGTCGGTAGTAGTAGTACATTGTTCCTTACAAGAGACCACTAATAATGCCAAGAAACTACTACCACTTGCATACGTGGCAAACTTAAGATAAGACTACCTTATCAACCATTGTACATGCCCTTACCAACCAGCCCTACCAAGAAACGACTACTCTAAAAGTGCCATTATATGCATGGTTCAACCCATGTCGCCCATTAAGTCAACGCCTTCTATTCGACCGACAAGTTTGGCGTTATGACTTATAATGCCAAGAAACTACTACCACTTGCATACGTGGCAAACTTAAGATAAGACTACCTTATCAACCATTGTACATGCCCTTACCAACCAGCCCTACCAAGAAACGACTACTCTAAAAGTGCCATTATATGCATGGTTCAACCCATGTCGCCCATTAAGTCAACGCCTTCTATTCGACCGACAAGTTTGGCGTTATGACTTATGGGACCTACATGTCAGTCTGCACAAAAATCCCCGAGTGACCTCCTACCTCTGGCCCGTCCACCTAGTCATCCTCGGCCATGGGACGTAGCTACCGCCGCCGGCAGAAGGTGAGGTCAAACCGCCGGTGGCGGGCGCCGCGCTGAGCCCGGCCATCTGGCGCGAGCGAGGGCCAGCGCGGCGGCTTGCTCGCTCGTGAGTCACGCTCGGGCCAGCCTACCAACCCGTGCGGAGGCCAGCGTGGCATCCAGCCCGTCCGGCGGAGCGACGGCCAACTCGCCCATCATCGACGCCACCGACGAACATGCATCAGTACTGTTTGAAGTAATGTTCAGGAAATATAATGACTTGAGGGGGAATAACAAGATAGAAGGTCAGATGTGGGTCCCTCGTGTCAACGGTCATACAAAATGTGTCGGTTTAAGCTGCCTCGTCAGCACGGACGTGTGGGCCAACCCTGTCATAAACGGGTTTAAACAAGCCTAATTAGCACTAGGTAGTAGTTTTTGGCGTTGATTAAGAAATTTTGGGTATCTTTTTACTATTTTTTGTACAATAGTTTCTTCCTAGGGCTGGTTGAAAGTGGTACTTTTTTGTTAAATACTCTACATATTGTAAGTAGGAGTGAAAGTTAAGCTTTGGAAGCCAATAAGACAGGCTAGTTACATAGTGCATATGTGTACGTGATTGAAAGGAATATCAACCATGAGTGACTAATATCTTGATGGAAAACTCAAAACTATGGAAATACTAGCATTTTTTGCATGGTTGGAAATATTAGTAATGTTCACGTGCGTTGCAACGGATCATGATTAGAATAATACTTATTCACAAACTTGATACAAAACACTCTAATTTTGATATACATATATCACTAGAAATATATTATGTTTCAATCAGAATATATTCCTTGGGCTGTTTTGGTGAGGTGAGGGAGGGATGTGGATGGTTTTGAGATACTAATTATGGGTTTTTTTGCTAATTGGTAGAGAAGTGGGATGTTGGTGAGAAAAGGCAACAACTTACCTCACAGTCGTTAGATGTAGATCTAATGGTCAGAAATGACGGATGGCAGACACACCATCATCACCAACTTAGTCTTCTGTAGGAGTACCAACAAGATGTCCATGCATTGCACGGAACATCAAGATGCATTTTTTTATAAAACACTTGTCGTGATTGACCCATGCGGGAGTAATACCATGTGTAAAAACTAATGATATCCCGAGAAATAGCAGATAAGGTGAAGAGGAGTGGGGCATGGTGGTGATTGGTGGTCGGACTGAGTGGAGGCATGGGCATGGACGACGCCGGCAGCGGCCACTAGGATAGTTTGTTCCAACGACTTCCTTTTTTAATTGCTCAACAATGAGGTTGTTGGAGAGAAGGATGAACGAGGGAAGGCCTTGTGTGCAATTGTGGAGAGAGGTGCGGGTATCTTTTAGTTTAATTTCCATCCGTTAGATATAGATCGGACGGTCTATATTGTAAGATGGCACGCGTACCATCATCACCAACTCGATTTTTTATAAGAGAAGAAATATAAGTATGGAGATACAAACGTATTATTGATACTTGTTTCCGTAAACTAGGATCTACATTTTATTCAACGCCTCAGCATGTGGGGCCTTAGCACAATGACTTCTCGATTGTGTAAAACAAAGGTTATCCCGTCGCCGATAAGGAGGGGCTGATGGCAGCACGTTTTTGGGTTGCTCTAGTCCTAGTAGTCATACTAGGTGGTCTACGCACGTGTAGATTTATTCTTTTTCACGTCTCGTGTTTGCCGTACTGCCACGACTGTTGATGAATAGACAGTAAGTTATTCACAGGGAAACCCTTGTTGGGCGTGTTTGCGGGAGAGAGAGAGAGAGAGAGGGAGAGAGAGAGAGAGAGAGAGAGAGACTGTGCGTGTGTGATATGTCTAGAGACTGAGGCAATGATAAGAGATTCTTTGTGTCTATGTGTGTGGAGGATAGAGAGAGACATGTACATGGGGCTTTGTGTTGTGTAACGTGGAGACACATAGACATAATCAGAGAGCGATTGTGTGAGATACACATGCGAACATGGGGAGAGATGAGGATCCAGATAAATGGGTGTTTGTGTGTGTCTGTGTGTGTTTGTGTGCGCGTTTGTGTGTGATAGGGAGTGTGTGTATGTGGAGTAGAGAGACCACTAATGATGTAAAGCTAGTATAAGGGAAGGGGGAATGGTGTGACATGTGTTTCATAGAGAGACAAAGGCATGCGTAGTAGTGGGATAGCATGGGTGCGGGCGGGCAGCAGACTATTTGGAAGAGACATCGAGTGGGTGTGGGAGAGGGGTGTGAGAGCGAGCGAGAGAGAGAGAGAGAGAGAGCGACAGAGAGAGAGGAAGAGAGGGTGGAGAGGGGTCGTTTGTGTCCATAAATGGCGTATAGATAGGGAGACAATGTTGATGTTGTCCGAAATTGGCAAGTTAGAGTCCAAAACAAGGGCAAAAGTGTTTGGAAAAGTAGATACGATGGAGATGTATCAGGGTTCTCACGGGGCCCCACGAGACTGCTGTCTACTACACAACCTTCTTCTTGTAGACGTTGTTGGGCCTCCAAGTGCAGAGGTGTGTAGGACAGTAGCAAATTTCCCTCAAATGGATGACCTAAGGTTTATCAATCCGTGGGAGGCGTAGGATGAAGATAGTCTCTCTGAAACAACCCTGCAACCAAATAACAAAGAGTCTCTTGTGTCCCCAACGCACCTAATGCAATGGTAAATTGTATAGGTGCACTAGTTCGGCGAAGAGATGGTGATACAAGTGCAATATGGATGGTAGATAAAGGTTTTTGTAATCTGAAAATATAAAAACAGCAAGGTAACTAATGATAAAAGTGAGGACAAACGGTATTGCAATGTGTTGAAACAAGGCCTAGGGTTCATACTTTCACTAGTGCAAGTACTCTCAACAATAGTAACATAATTGGATCATATAACTATCCCTCAACATGCAACAAAGAGTCACTACAAAGTCACTAATAGCGGAAAACAAACGAAGAGATTATGGTAGGGTACGAAACCACCTCAAAGTTATCCTTTCTGATCTATCTATTCAAGAGTCTATAGTAAAATAACACAAAGCTATTCTTTCCGTTCGATCTATCCTAGAGTTCGCACTAGAATAACACCTTAAGACACAAATCAACCAAGACCCTAATGTCACCTCAAGTATCCGTGGGTATGATTATACGATATGCATCACACAATCTCAGATTCACCTTTCAACCAACACAAAGTACTTAAAAGAGTGCCCCGAAGTTTCTACTGGAGAGTCAAGACGAAAATGTGTGCCAACCCCTATGCATAAGTTCATGAGGTCACGGAACTCGCAAGTTGATCACCAAAACACACATCAAGTGGATACGTGATATCCCATTGTCACCACAGATAAGCACATGCAAGACATACATCAAGTGTTCTCAAATCATTAAAAACTCAATTTAATAAGTTAACTTCAAAGGGAAAACTCAATTCATCACAAGAGATTGGAGGGGGAGAAACATCATAAGATCCATATATAATAGCAAAGCTCGCGATACATCAAGATCGTGCCGACAAGAACACGAGAGAGAGAGAGAGAGATCAAACACATAGCTACTAGTACATACCCTCAGCCCCGAGGGTGAACTACTCCCTCCTCGTCATGGAGAGCGTCGGGATGATGAAGATGGCCATCGGAGAGGGATTCCCCCCTCTGGCAGGGTGCTGGAACGGGTCTAGATTCCTTTTCGGTGGCTACGGAGGCTTCTGGTGGCGGAACTCCCGATCTAGGTTATTTTCTAGAGGTTTCTGTATTTATAGGATTTTTTGGCATAGGTCTCACATCAAGAAGGTGCCCGAGTCGTCCACGAGGTAGGCCTATGCGCCTGGGGGTGGGCACGCCCCCCACCCTCGTGGGACAATAGCATGGAACAATAAAAAATTATAGATACGTTGGAGACGTATCAAGAACAACGTGCGAGATTGAGAACAATGATACATTAGGGAGCTATGGAAAGAGTCGCGACATATATGTATACAGGGAAGGAGCTGGGGCGGGTCCGCATGTGGGAGAGATAGAAAGAGGAGAGTGGTGCACAAGGAGACAAAGTGTGCTTGTTTGAAGTAGGGGTGGTGTGTGAGGTGAGTGTGCGAGAACCACATAACTAGGGAGCACTACAAAAAAAATACACTTCCGTGATGATACGTGTTTGTCACAGTAAGTCGCATTTTTTGTCATGCATGTACATCCATGACAAATTTATGACAGAATGAAGATAGTCATACTTCTGCTGTCGTAGAAGTGTTCCATGACATTACCAAAATTATCATCACAGAAGTGTCCACTTCCATGACGGTAAATCGTGCGTCACAGAAGTGCTTTCATCAAGGGTGACCGACACGTGGCATCCACCATAACGGAACATCGTTAAGCTATTGGGTTGGGTTTTGGATCCGATAACCCGTTAACAGCCCCGACCAATGGGGATTTTCCACGTGTAAAATCATCATTGGCTGGAGGAAACACGTGTCGGCTCATCGTTGAGACAGATGTCATCCACTCATTGGATAGAAGGCGCCTATGATACGTCGACACATGGCATGGCCCAACAGAGGCCCATTCCTGTGAAAAGGCCGGCCCGTTTGACTTGGTCAAAAGGTGGCAGGCCGGCCCATGGAAAGCCTGTTAAGGGCCTGTTCGCATATAGCCCATTTACAGCCCGCTAACCCAAGGCACGTTACGCCCCTATCCGAATTAGGCCCAGTAGCGTCATCTGGGCCATCCAATATGATTCCAGCCCGTTTTCACTTCTGGCC
>NW_024117870.1:0-9664 GCF_003073215.2 Triticum urartu | reverse complement strand
CTAGGGCGGGGCGAACCAACCTAGGGAAGCCCATAGCCGCCGCACATCCAGCGGGGTCCCTCCCGGGCGTGTGGGGTTTCGGGTCCCTAAAAGCACCCGCCGGATAGCTTGCGTACCGCGCTTCCGGACGGGTCTCCTTCGACGTGAGCTGCGGTGCATCACCCCCGGCGTTGGAGGTACACAGTGACGTGTTCGTGTGCGAACACACTTTTTGACGACTCCGCTGGGGACGAAAGATCAAGAATCATCATCAACCATGTCAAATCTCCCCAAGCCCTCAGAAGTTGACGCTGATAACATCATTAAGCCCGGTCTTGATGAACTATCGGATGAACATGGCCAAGCCTACGAAGCACGCAAGAAGCAACGTGAACAGGCTTTTAAGGAGCTCAAGAAGAAGCGTGAGGAGGAGGATTTGGAAGCGTTTCTTTCAAGTTTCAAGAAGGACCGTCAAGGCAACATCACTCCGGCTAGAAACGTCAATTTTCCTCCCCTCATCGACGAACAAGATGTGATCACTGTGAGTAAAGTTTTTTCTCCAGAGCAAGTGGCTGTGATTGAAAGTCTTGTTAGTAAGGGTAATGTGATGGCATACAATTCTTTTGTGTCTAGTGCTGATGCTCAGAAAATATGCCTCCGTCATCTAATGGTACTGTTGGTATATCCAAAAACCCTAGTCCAATTTTACCTATTTCATCGGCACCACCTATGCAACAACAATATAATATGCCGTTGAATTTTTACCCTACACAAACCAACTAGCTTGTGGCTACACCTACATACCCTAATCCTATTATGAGTCTGCCCAATTCGGCGTCAACGCCGAATCACTTTGTCACACTACCCATAGGCGCAAGCATGTTTGGTCTTCCACCGAATTATGGTTTGGCACCCATCTCACAAGTGGCACCAATAGCTAGTACTCAGGTTGCTCCTATGTCATTACCACAAACATCGTCATCTACCCCGGATCCAATTTTAGCTAAATTAAGGGTGGATTTGCATAAGATGTTTCTAGAAACTTTAAGAAACGAGCCGAAAGTAAAGAGTCGTGTGTACCTAAAGCCTTATCCTGAACACTTCGATGCAATTTCTTACCTCAGGGTTATAAGGTTCCTGATTTTGTTAAATTTAGTGGTGAGGGTACGAAAACGACTTGGGAGCATGTGAGTCAGTATCTAGCGCATTTGGGTGAAGCAGGTTCCATAGAAGAATTGAAAGTGCGTTTATTTCCATTATCTTTAACTGGTACCGCATTTTCATGGTTTGCTGCTTTACCACATGGCTCAATTCTCTTCTGGTCGCAATTATAGAAAACTTTCATAATCACTTTTATAGCGGCGATAATGAGCTAAAGTTGTCACATCTTACATCGGTTAGGCAGAAACATGATGAATCGGTTACGGATTATGTCAAGAGATTTAGAGATATAAAGAACCGATGTTATAGCTTAGTGATATCTGAGAGAGACTTGGCGGATCTTGTTCTTAATGGTTTTAAAACTCACATTAAAGAGAGGTTAGAAAGTTATGAGTTTTTGAGCATTAATCAAGTCTTACAAAAAGCTTTGCCCAAGAGAGTCAAAGTAGAGAGGTCCATAGGGCTACAACCGATCGTCCTAGAATGCATATGGCTGAACACAATGATGATAATTCAGACAATGAGGTTGATGTCTATACTACTGAATTTGTTTGGTCCTCAAAGGCCAAACCTTATATGTGCAATGCTCTTAAGCCGATTCGCAAGAATCTTGATGAGGAAGTGAGGTTTGCTTTTGATATATCAAAGTGTGATAAAATATTTGATGCTCTCTTGCAAGATAAGATGATTAGAATATCACACACCATACCGCCATTTGAGGAGCTGAAATGGCGTGCTTATTGCAAGTACCATAATTCATTTTCTCATGCTACTAACGATTGCAATGTTTTCAGACGACAAATACAATCAGCCATTAATGATGGACGATTGAATTTTGCTGAGATCCAAGTTGATAAACATCCCTTCCCGATGAACACCATGGATTTGGAGGGAAAGAAAATGTTGATTCGGCCTAGCATAGCCGAATCTGCTAATAAAGATAATGTTCTTATTGGTGAACCCAGGAAAGGCAAGGAGGGCGACAAAGTCTTGGGACGAGAGGATGTGCTTGATAAGCAACCCGATGGCAAGGAATTATTGAAGATCACCATAAAAAATCCCGCACTCGGGGGGCAACCACAAGTACAAGAAGATACTCATGTTAAATTTATCAAGCCCAAGAATTCAGAGTTGGCAAGTGGAAAAAGAATGAAGCTAAGCGCAAGTGAATCAGGCCAACTTTTGATATGTTGCTATCCAAATATGCAAGTCAAGCGGCCGGTTCTAGCTCTAATCGGCCATCACATTCAAAGCGTTCAAGATCACCTCCGGAACAAGAGTTTTGATGCTATGCAAGGCCATATGGGCCATGGGCACCGACACGATGGATGTCACAACCCTCCTATGCGCCATATTATAGGAGAGACTTCAATGGAGGATGGTGGCAGCCCCCAATGGCTCCTTATGCTTTTCATATGCGGTGGGCAGCAACTAGAAGGCCTGCTCGCAAGTGGCTTTATTATCCCACACAAGGTCGTCTGAGCTATGGTGCTAATCGGCCAACAAAAATTTCTCCAAGTAAGGCCAACAAAAAAGTGTGGCGTGTTAAGTCACGTAATGCGGAAATTGCAGAATGTGACAAGCAAAAGGAGATCGAAAAGACGGTTGTTGGTAATCTGGCTACTTCTAATTGTGATATTGTTATTGTTCAGCAGGGTTCCATGGTTAGTGATATCATGAGGCAAGCACAAGCAGGGCAAAACCAAGGGATCCCAAATATACTCAACCTAAGTGGTGTCCTCCCAGTTTAACCAAGACCATGAAAAGGAGATTACAACGCATGAGGAACCACGAGAAGGTAGAGCACAAAGAGGAGAGAGGAAAAGGGACGAATTGTTAAGTGAAATTCGGCCCATGGCACTCACAAAACAAGTGTGGAGGCCTAAACAAAAAAAACACACATGCTTCTACATTAGCTGCAGCAACACCTTCACCACCAAAAGAGGATGATGTGACCTTTATTACATCGTCCACACCACCTGAAAAATCCCCTTCAATGGAGGAAACTTTGAGCCCAATATACACATTGGGGGATGAAGATGAGATGGTGGATTATGACTCTACACCGATTCAGGAAGGTATGGATATTAATATGGTGTATTACTTACCTGCTGAGTTTTGTGCTATAGGTGAAGAAGGGGAGGTGGCTCAACTGGATTTTGGTCCAAAGAACGCTATCTTCGAGAAGCCAAAAGAACCGGTGAAACACTTGAAGCCATTGTACCTCAAAGGTCATATTAACGGATCGCCGGTTGCTAGGATGCTCGTTGATGGTGGTGCTGTGGTAAATCTTATGCCCTACTCGGTCTTCAACAAGTTGGGATTAGATAATGATGCATTGATGAAGACCAATATGGTACTTAATGGATTTGAGGGTAAAGAAAAGACAGAGGCCAAAGGTGTGATGTGCATGGAACTCACCGTGGGAAGCAAAACTTTAGCCACCACATTCTTCATCGCCGAGGTGCAAGGTAACTATAATGTTATATTAGGCTACGATTGGGTTCATGCTAACCAATGTGTGCCATCTACCATGCATCAATTCTTAATACGGTGGGTCGATGTTAAAGTAGAAGTCATTCACGCAGATAATTCGGCTTGTGTTGCTTTGGCCGATGCATCGGTGGATTGGAATCATCCGAATGTTACTTGCTTAACAGGGCGTGACCTCTCGGAGTTTTATTTCCTTAGTGCTACGAGGAACGGGTTCATTCCCATCTCTTTAAAGCCGATTGGTGGTAATCGGTTCCAGGGTATGATGTAAATAAGAAGTTAAACATGGCCGATATAGAAATTATCGCCCTAAGCACATAAAATGGCCGATGGAGTGTTGACATCGTCCTTAGGAAAAGCATCGTGCAAGTTATTTTTTGGCACACAAGTTTGCCGAAAAACAGGCGGGCATGTGTTGACACCAGATTTTGGCACGGCGAAGAACTTAATTAAGATGACCTCAAATGGAGAAGTGCTCAAAGTGAGAAAGTTCCGTATCGTCAAAAGGAAAAACTTTGATATTTGGGCCATAGTCATCCAGTCTCATCTCTAAGGCCGAAGTTGTGTTGGAATTACTCAGATTTTGTATTCAGAACACTATTCGGCTGATTACGCCCCCAAGATGGCCTCATATGGGAAAAGTTTCTACACGGATTGTCTTCGTCTCGTTGAAACATCGATTTTAATATAATTATCGTCCCAATCTTAGGTCGTACGCAAAAGTTAGAGCCCGCACAGCGCGACCCTCCAATGGGCAAAATATGACGCCCGGAACCAGACACATGTGTGGGTATGTCTGATGAGCTGCGTGAATATTTAGCTATGTTGCACGAGCAATTTGGCCATGAAGATGACCTCGGATCAAAAACGTTCAACATGAAAGTTTTTTGCCTCGTCAAAATGGTCAGGATTGCCTTTGGGCTCGTTTTCATCCGAGGTCGTTTACCACCACAAAAAAGACCTGCAAGGTGCAGCCAGTTTAAACCGAACAGTTTTGGGAAGTTTGGACAAAACCAATCCAAATTTAACTAGGGTTTTGGAGGTGAATCCAAACCTTTTCCTTGCGCGGGAAGTCCAGCCGCCTCTTATATACCCAAGGGGTGACGGCCGATTGAACAACAACACACAATCGCAAAACACATCTACTTTTTACCCTAGTTTTACATCCCTCCCTTGTTATTTCTCTCTCGTTCTTCGTGTTGAAGGGCAGCGATCCTCGAGGCTCTAGGGGCGGGCGAACCGACCTAGGGCAGCCCATAGCCGCCGCACGTCCAGACGGGGTCCCTCCGGGGCGCGTGGGGTTTCGGGTCCTGAAAAGCACCCGCCGGATTGCTTGCGTACCGCGCTTCTGGACGAGTCTCCTTCGACGTGAACTGCGGTGCATCACCCTCGGCGTTGAAGGTACACGGTGACGTGTTCGTGTGCGAACACACTTTTTAATGACTCCACTGGGGACGAAAGATCAAGAATCATCATCAACCATGTCAAATCTCCCCAAGCCCTCAGAAGTTGACGCTGATAAGATCATTAAGCCCGGCCTTGATGAACAATCGGATGAACATCGCCAAGCCTATGAAGCGCGCAAGAAGCAGCGTGAAGAGGCTTTTGAGGCGCTCAAGAAGAAGCGCGAGGAGGAGGATTTGGAAGCGTTTCTTTCAAGTTTCAAGAAGGACCGTCAAGGCAACATCACTCCGGCTAGAAACGTCAATTTTCCTCCCCTCATCGACGAACAAGATGTGATCACTGTGAGTAAAGTTTTTTCTCTAGAGCAAGTAGCTGTGATTGAAAGTTTTCTTAGTAAGGGTAATGTGATGGCATACAATTCTTTTGTGGCTAGCGCTAATGCTCAGAAAAATATGCCTCCATCATCTAATGGTACTGTTGGTATATACGAAAACCCTAGTCCAATTTTACCTATTTCATCGGCACCACCTATGAAACAACAATATAATATGCCGTTGAATTTTTACCCTACACAAACCAACCAGCTTGTGACTACACCTACATACCCTAATCCTATTATGAGTGTGCCCAATTCAGCGTCAACGCCGAATCACTTTGTCACACCACCCATAGGCACAAGCATGTTTGGTCTTCCGCTGAATTATGGTTCGGCGCCCATCTCACAAGTGGCACCAATAGCTAGTACTTAGGTTGCTCCTATGTCATTACCACAAACATCGTCATCTACCTCGGATCCAATTTTAGCTAAATTAAGGGAGGATTTGCATAATATGTTTCTAGAAACTTTCGGAAACGAGCCGAAAGTAAAGAGTCGTGTGTACCAAAAGCATTATCCTGAACACTTCGATGCAATTTCTTACCCTCAAGGTTATAAGGTTCCTGATTTTGTTAAATTTAGTGGTGAGGGTACGAAAATGACTTGGGAGCATGTGAGTCAGTATCTAGCGCAGTTGGGTGAAGCAGGTTCCATAGAAGAATTGAAAGTGCGTTTATTTCCATTATCTTTAACTGGTACCGCATTTTCATGGTTTGCTGCTTTACCACATGGCTCAATTCTCTTATGGTCGCAATTAGAGCAAAAGTTTCATGATCACTTTTATAGCGGCGATAATGAGCTAAAGTTGTCACATCTTACATCGGTTAGGCAGAAACATGATGAATCGGTTACCGATTACGTCAAGAGATTTAGAGATATAAAGAACCGATGTTATAGCTTAGTGATAACTGATAGAGACTTGGCGGATCTTGTTCTTAATGGTTTGAAAACTTACATTAAAGAGAAGTTAGAAAGTTATGAGTTTTTGAGCATTAATCAAGTCTTACAAACAGCTTTGGCCCAAGAGAGTCGAAGTAAAGTGGTCCATAGGGCTACAACCGATCGTCCTAGAATGCATATGGTTGAACACAATGATGATAATTCGAACAATGAGGTTGATGTCTATACTACTGAATTTGTTTGGTCCTCAAAGGCCAAACCATATATGTGCAATGCTCTTAAGCCGATTCGCAACAATCGTGATGAGGAAGTGAGGTTTACTTTTGATATATCAAAGTGTGATAAAATATTTGATGCTCTCTTGCAAGATAAGATGATTAGAATATCACACACCATACCGCCATATGAGGAGCTGAAACGGCGTGCTTATTGCAAGTACCATAATTCATTTTCTCCTGCTACTAACGATTGCAATGTTTTCAGACGACAGATACAATCGGCCATTAATGATGGACGATTGAATTTTGTTGAGATGCAAGTTGATAAACAACCCTTCCCGATGAACACCATGGACTTGGAGGGAAATAAAATGTTGATTCGGCCTAGCATAGCTGAATCTGCTAATAAAGATAATGTTCTTATTGGTGAACCCAGGAAAGGCAAGGAGGGCGACAAAGTCTTGGGACGAGAGGTTGTGCTTGATAAGCAACCCGATGGCAAGGAAGTATTGAAGATCACCATAAAAAATCCTGCATTCGGTGGGGGGGGGGGGCAACCACAAGTACAAGAAGATACTCATGTTAAATTTATCAAGCCCAAGAATTCAGAAGTTGGCAAGTGGGGAAAGATTGAAGCTAAGCGCAAGCGAATTAGGCCAACTTTTGATATGTTGCTATCCAAATATGCAAGTCAAGCGACCGGTTCTAGCTCTAATTGGCCATCACATTCAAAGCGTTCAAGATCACCTCCGGAACAAGAGTTTTGATGCTATGGAAGGCCATATGGGCCATGGGCACCGACACCATGGATGTCACAACCCTCCTATGCACCATATTACACGAGAGACTTCAATGGAGGATGGTGGCAGCCCCCAATGGCTCCTTATGCTTTTCATATGGGGTGGGCAGCACCTAGAAGGCCTTCTCGCAAGAGACTTTATTATCCCACACAAGGTCGTTTTGAGTTATGGTGCTAATCGGCCAATAAAAATTTCTCCAAGTAAGGCCAACAAAAAAGTGTGGCGTGTTAAGTCATGTAATGCGGAAATTGCAGAATGTGACAAGCAAAAGGAGATCGAAAAGCCGGTTGTTGGTAATCTGGCTACTTCTAATTGTGATATTGAGAAGGTAGATCACAATGAGGAGAGCAAAGGGACGAATTGTTAAGTGAAATTCGGCCCATGGCACTCACAAAATAAGTGTGGAGGCCTAAACAAAAACAAAACACAGATGCTTCTACATTAGCTGCAGCAACACCTTCACCACCAAAAGAGGATGATGCGACCCCTATTACATCGTCCACACCACCTGAAAAATCCCCTTCAATTGAGGAAACTTTGAGCCCAATATACACATTGGGGGATGAAGATGAGATGGTGGATTACGACTCTACGCTGGTTCGGGAAGGTATGGATATTAATATGGTGTATTACTTACCTGCCGAGTTTCGTGCTATAGGTGAAGAAGGGGAGGTGGCTCAACTGGATTTTGGTCCAAAGAATGCTATCTTCGAGAAGCCAAAAGAACCGGTGAAACACTTGAAGCCATTGTACCTCAAAGGTCATATTAACGGATCACCGGTTGCTAGAATGCTCATTGATGGTGGTACTGTGGTAAATCTTATGCCCTACTCAGTCTTCAAGAAGTTGGGATTAGATAATGATGCATTGATGAAGACCAATATGGTACTTAATGGATTTGAGGGTAAATAAAAGACAGAGGCCAAAGGTGTGATGTGCATGGAACTCACATGGGAAGCAAAACTTTGGCCACCACATTCTTCATCGCCGAGGTGCAAGGTAACTATAATGTTATATTAGGCTATGATTGGGTTCATGCTAACCAATGTGTGCCATCTACCACGCATCAATTCTTAATACGGTGGGTCGATGATGAGGTAGAAGTCATTCATGCGAATAATTCGGCTTGTGTTGCTTTGGCCGATGCATCGGTGGATTGGAATCATCCTAATGTTACTTGCTTAACAGGGCGTGACCTCTCGGAGTTTTATTTCCTTAGTGCTACGAGGAATGGGTTCATTCCCATCTCTTTAAAGCCGATTGGTGGTAATCGGTTCCAGGGTATGATGTAAACAAGAAGTTAAACATGGCCGATATAGAAATTATAGCCCTAAGCACATAAAATGGCCGATGGAGTGTTGACATCGTCCTTAGGAAAAGCATCATGCAAGTTATTTTTCGGCACACAAGTTTGCCGAAAAACAGGAGGGCATGTGTTGACACCAGATTTTGGCATGGCGAAGAACTTAATTAAGATGGCCTCAAATGGAGCAGTGCTCAAAGTGAAAAAGTTCCGTATCGTCAAAATGAAAAACTTTGATATTTGGGCCATAGTCATACGGTCTCATCTCTAAGGCTGAAGTTGTGTTCGAAGTACTCAAATTTTGTATCCAGAACACTATTCGGCAGATTATGCCCCCAAGATGGCCTCATATGGGAAAAGTTTCTACACGGATTGTCTTCGTCTCGTTGAAACATCGATTTTAATATAAATATCGTCCCAATCTTAGGTCGTACGCAAAAGTTAGAGCCCGCACAACGCGGCCCTCCAATGGGCAAAATATGACGCCCGGAACCAGACACATGTGTGGATATGTCTGATGAGCTGCGTGAATATTTAGCTGTTTTGCGCGAGCAATTTGGCCGTAAATATGACCTCGGATCAAAAAACGTTCAACGTGAAAGTTGTTCACCTCATCGAAACGGTCAAGATTTCTTTTGGCGTTCGTTTTCATTCGAGGTCGTTTACCACCACAAAAAAGACCCGCAAGGTGCAGCTAGTTTAAATCGAGCAGTTTTGGAAAGTTTGGACAAAACCAATCCGAATTTGACTAGGGTTTTGGACGTGAATCCAAACCTTTTCCTTGCACAGGAAGTCCAGCTGCCTCTTATATACCCAAGGGGTGACGGGCGATTGAGCAACAACACACAGTCGCAAAACACATCTACTTTTTACCCTAGTTTTACATCCCTCCCTTGTTCTTTCTCTCTCGTTCTTCGTTCGTTCTTTGTGTTGAAGGGCAGCGATCCTCGAGGCTCTAGAGGCAGGCGAACCGACCTAGGGCAGCCCATAGCCGCCGCACGTCCAGACGGGGTCCCCCCCGGGGGCGTGG
>NW_024117869.1:0-9788 GCF_003073215.2 Triticum urartu | reverse complement strand
CCCCCTTCCACCATAATCCTCGATAATATTGTAGCGGTGCTTAGGCGAAGCCCTGCGACGGTTAAACATCAAAGATCGTCACCACGCCATCGTGCTGACGGAACTCTTCCCTGACACTTTGCTGGATCGGAATCCGGGGATCGTCATCGAGCTGAACGTGTGCTAAAACTCGGAGGTGCCGTAATTTCGGTGCTTGATCGGTCGGGCCGTGAAGACGTACGACTACATCAACCGCGTTGTCATAACGCTTCCGCTGTCGGTCTACAAGGGTACGCAGCCTCTCGTTGCTATGCATCACCATGATCTTGCGTGTGCGTAGGAATTTTTTTGAAATTACTACGTTCCCCAACACTCTTCGTTTTCCGCATCGAGGACCACTTGTAGCCAGTCTGTTCCGGTATTTCTTAGCTTTTGCTCAGCCGGTAACACCCAGATCTTCCTCATCTCTGCTCTCAAGGCCCGGCTTTTGGTACAAGTTATGACTGCATGGTGTTCATCCTCCTCACCATTTCCACAAATGCTGCATGTGGCATCCACTTCCAAGGTTCTCTTCCATTTATTTTTCTTGGTAGCCAGAGTATTTGTCGCAATCCTCCATGCAAAGATACAGACCTTACCGGGGACCTTTGCCTTCCAAATAAGATCCCAAATTCTTCTGTCATACGGTTCCCTGGTAGAGCTCGAAGGATTCTGAGCCGACTGATCCTGTATGGCCGCGGCCAGCTTGTAGGCGCTCTTAACCGAGAAAACACCGTTTTTCTCATGGTGCCAGGCAATACAATCGCCTACCTCCGAGGCTGGAATGCTGAGTTTGCATATCTCATCAGCATCGAAGGGGTGGAAAATTTGTCTGATGAGCATTTCATTCCATGCTTTCCTATCTGGTACCATGAGTTGGTTAACCCATCTGATCCGGGAACGCCTCACAAAAGCGGCTGTCATGAGGCCTTCCTTTCTCGGGATCCATTGATCCCTTTGGATCTGTATACTTTTTCCATCTCCCACCCTCCATATAAGCCCCTTCTTCAATAGTTCCAAGCCGAACTCAATAGCTTGCCACACCGGTGAGGCATCATGTGCAAACACCGTATCCAGCAGATTTCCATTAGGGTAGTATTTAGATTTTAGCACTCTTGCACACAGACTATCTGGCTTTTGCAGGAGCCTCCAACCTTGCTTTGCCAGCAGTGCTTGGTTAAACAAATGCATGTCCCTGAAGCCAATGCCCCCGGCTCTTTTTGGTT
Organism: Triticum urartu; assembly: GCF_003073215.2. Taxonomy (NCBI): domain Eukaryota; kingdom Viridiplantae; phylum Streptophyta; class Magnoliopsida; order Poales; family Poaceae; genus Triticum; species Triticum urartu. The sequence continues at coordinate 8,544 of NW_024117869.1, read as the reverse complement.
TTGTCATACGATCCCAAGACATCCAATGTACCTTTCTCTGTCCCTCCATGTCACCCCACCAGAAGTCTCTAATCATTTTCTCGTATTTGTCACAAAAGCCTTTGGAGAGCAAGAAGACACTCATGGTGAAAGTTGGGAGTGCCTGCACAACTGATTTCACATGAACTTCTTTTGCAGCAAAGGACATAAACTTCTTAGACCAATCGCTGCATCTCTTACCGAATCTATCCAAAATAGGCTGAAATTGATCCTCCTTCATCCTCCCCTCAGGAGTAGGTAAGCCTAGGTATTTGCTTTCGAAAGAAACCGAAACCACACCCAGGATGTTCTTCATTGCCTCTCTTCTTTCCGGTGGGCAGATTTCGCTGAACAGTAGAGAGCATTTGTTAGAACTGAGAAGCTGCCTGGTGCACCTTTGGAAAGTATCCAACACTTTCTTGATCGTTGCGGCTTGTTCTGGCACCGCTTTAAAGAAAATCAAGCTATCATCCGCAAAAAGTAGATTTGAAATGCCCGGGCTATTTCTAGCAATCTTGATAGGGTTGATATTGTTCTCGGCCAGCTCCTTCTTCAGCAAAAGCACCAAACCATCTGCAATAAAGAGGAAAAGATAAGGACTTAACGGGTCCCCTTGCCGCAACCCCCGGGAGGGTAAGAATGGCTCCATCAGCTCTCCATTGCACTTCACTGAGTATCTCACTGATTTGACACATTGCATCACCCATTGAGTCCATTTGGAGCAGAAACCAACTTTCTGGAGCACCCCTTCCAAAAAAACCCCAATCCACTCTGTCATAAGCCTTGGCTAGGTCCAGTTTGTAAGCGCAGTAGTTGTCGTTCACATTCATGCAGTGTTGAATCTTATGGAAACATTCAAAGGCAATGATGGCATTATCCGTAATCATTCTGCCCGGTATGAAAGCGCTCTGGGTTTCCGAGGTGATCTCGTCTAGAATAGGATGCAGACGATTTACAAGACACTTGGAGATGACCTTGTATATGACGTTGCACAAACTGATAGGTCTGAAATCGTTAAGAGACTGCAGGTCTTTTCCTTTTGGGATAAGCACGATCACTGTGTCGTTTATTCCTTCAGGCATGACACTATCCACAAAGAAACTCCGAACGCTCTTGATCACATCATCCTTCATATCTCCCCGGTTTCTTTGGAAGAAACGAGATGGGAACCCGTCCGGTCCAGGTGCTTTTAGAGGGCCAATCTGAAAAAGAGCATCGCTAATTTCCTCGTTAGAGAACGGCTTTGTTAGATCTTTGTTCATGTCACCCGAAACCCTAGTTGTCACCAGCTCCAAGATATCCATTGGGTCAGTGTTCTCCTCACAAGTGTACAGGTTGCAAAAAAAGGCCTTCGTTGTTGCATGCAGACCGCTAGTGTCCTCGACCCAATTGCCATCCGTGTCTCGTAATTTTTGAATAGCATTCTTCTTCTGACACCAAGTAGCTTTCCGCTGAAACCACTTCGTATTCCTATCCCCCTCACGCAGGTATGTCACACTAGATCTCTGTCTCCACATTAATTCCTCTGTTAGGAGCAGCTCGTCTAGGTCCGTTGAGAGCTTGACTGCTTCCACCTCCAGAGCAGCCGTTGGGGTGGCACACCAGATTCTTCTTAACCTTTTCCTGATTTCTGCTATCTCCTTTGTACCGAGCCAAAATCTCGCTTGGCCCATTCAGACAGCTCCTTTTGCATGTTCTACAGTTTTGCGCCTATCATACGTAAACTGGCGGCCGGCCCGAACTTGCCCCAAGATGCAGTTATAGTTGGCTGAAGCGACTCCGCCCTTTCCCACATCTCCTCGTATCTGAAGTTGCTCTGTCTGCCCTGTTCCACCGGCCTCCATTCTTTCCTGTGCCCCATCCTCAGAATAATAGGGAGATGATCTGAGCGCGAAGAACAAATATGATCCACGGATGCGTTTTTGAACAGGTCTGACCATGACGGAGAAGCGAAGAACCTGTCCAGCCTCGCTCGGACATTGCTGTTGCCCTGCTGCTTATTATTGTAGGTCCATCCCGGCCCTTTGAAGCCCAGATCGAAGAGATTACAGTCGGACAACACCTCCCTGAAATTGCACATATATCTTTCTGACCTCTTAGCGGCTGAAAAAAGTTCAGACTGCCACATAGTTTCATTGAAATCCCTGGTCATGAGACACGGCAAGTTGCTTGTATCTTTGATTCTTCTCAGGAGTAACCACATGTGATGATGCTCATGTGCTTTAGGTTCCCCATAAACAAAAGTTCCCCTCCATTGGGGGCCATGAACATCAAGTCTGACCAACACATCAATATACCTCGTCCCCACGACAATCTTTTTTATTTCCACACTATCATCATAGAATAGAGCAATGCCGGCACCTTTACCAATGCCGGGTTGCGTGATACAATGGCGGAGACCCAGCCTCCACTTTAGGTTTGTGACAAACTTGTTATTCTGCCGCGTTTCAGTAAGGAAGACGAGCTTGGGCATATGTGTGTGTACAAGACACACTAGTTCTTGAACTGTACGAGGTTGCCCGAGGCCTCGACAGTTCCAGCTCATGATCGTCATGGCTCCTGGTGGGCGCCGCCCTTGGCACCCACCAGGTTGGCGGGAGCCCCCTGCCCGGTCGCTTCCTTGCTGTCCGCAGATCCCTCTTTCACCATACCAGCCGCCCACACCTTCCTGAACTTGTCCGGTCCCCCATCAGACTCAGCCTCCACTGGAGCTTCGACAACAAGCTCATCATGCCCACCCCTTTTTCCCAGAATCGAGTGCACCTGTCCGGCTCTTTTCTTTGACCTACTGTCCTTTATCACCCTATGGTTGAACAAGCCCTCCACCGTCCACACAGTCTGCTGCTTTGTGAAGCGAGGAACTGGCCCAAAACCAGGAGGGACTAGCAGCTCCACAGTGGTCTCTCCCACATCCTCACCGACCTTTGTGCCTTCGCCCTTGGGCACCACATCGCTACCCTCTTCCAGGGCCGGATAAGCCTGTGCCTGCGCCAGTCCAAGCTCGAGGTTGACCATGGGAGCTTTTCCATCTGACTTGCTTGGAACTGATTTCTCCACAGCGTCGGCCTGACCTTTCGTCTGATCCGCCCCAATGGTACGAGGGGGTAGGCTCTGATCCAGCAGGGCACCCACTCCTCCAGAAAGGGGCGTGCTCGCCATGGTTTGCCTGGCAACGACCCCGACCCCATCAGGTTTCTTGGTCAATGTTGGTTTAGATGACCTTGGGGGGCCGCTATCATCAGAGACCCTGAGAGCACTTACAGCAGCAATAGCCGCCTGCACTTGCGGGTTTAGCAGCACCTCCTTCGGGATCTTCTCGCAGGCCCTCTTCCCATGGCTTGGGCTCTTCCCTCTGTGAACTTCTCTCCCAAAACTAAGGAGGCGACGCGCGCTATTTGCCACAGGAGCCACATAGCCCCCTCTACTATTGCTTTTCTTATATGGGGAGGCACGCATTGTTTCCGTGAACCTCATCTCATGGAGGTCCTCCGGCAACTTACAGTCGCGTTGGCCATGCCCAAGATACCCGCAGTAACCACAAAAACGCGGCACCCTTTCATACTTAACCTCTAGAGAGAACACCTTATCGCTAGGTTTATCACGGGATTTTATCCTATCTCTGAGGGGCTCATCAACATCATGATTGATGCGGATCCTAATGAAGTCTCCCCATATCTTGCCCCTGCTATCAGTATCTACTTCCAAAACCTCTCCCAGCTCCGCTCCGAGTTTCCACGCGACACCTTCATTGAGCATAATGGGGGGAATATCATGGACATGCACCCAGATGGGCATGTGTGCAACCTCCACCTCGCCCGGCGGGGCGCCGCCATCCACCGTAACCATGAGGAAGGCATCCCCCTGGTGAGTCCATGGGCCGTTGTTGAGGATGAATCGCCGGTCCCCCTCCCGCTCAAACTCGATGAGGAAGCGGTTGTTCTTCAGGGGCTTGTAGTCCATGCCCCCGTGGAGACCCCACTTGCCCTTGAGCTCTCCGAAGAGCCCTTCATTGCTGTAGGGAAGGGGCGAGAAGAAGAGCCCTACAGCAACCCACCGGTAGTTCATGGCAGCTCGCTCCTTCGTCAGGTCCAGCTCCACCACCCCCTCACCACAGGGGGCGTAGCGGCTCGGGAATCTTGGGGCAACGATGTCACTGCCCGCCCCAAGCCTCCTCATCGAAGCCCTGTCTCCCTGGCTGCGGGAGTTGTCGCCACGGAGCAGGGCCCCGGTTATGTTCCTCCCGCCTGCGAGGCCGGGACCAGCCTCACCTTCCATGGGGGCCTTGTCTTTCCGGTACTCCATGTTCGCCATCACTGGTGGTTTAGCGAAAGCGTACAGCGCGCCAGCAGACAGAAGAGAGGCGAGATGTGTGTGTTCTTCCAGCTCGCCTCCTCTTTTTAAACAAGCCTCTACCCAATTTGCTCCCAGCGATTCCGTGATCCTTGTGGGTGATATCTTTCCTTCCTCTTGATTCCTTGCCCTGCCGTCCGATGCTGGTGATCCTTTGAGCTTATCTGGGGGATCCCTATCCTTTGAACAGAATGATTCTGGATCCGAAACCCTAGAGACTTTCCTTCCCCTCCCTTGATCCAGACCTTTCCTCATGGCTTGCAATCTCTCCCCGATCCTTTTCATGGCTACACCATCAATTGCACGTACCTTCCCCACGATCCCAGATCGGAACACGCCGATCTTCTCCTTTTCCATGCCGATCTGCTTACTCTCTTTCCTCATTCGCAGCCATGCCTCGCGGAGCCTCAACAGGCCCACTGCCAGCTCCGAATCCCTACCACCCTCAGTGACTCTATCCTCTCTTCTCCAGTCGTCGGGGTTGTCCGCCGGTGGGCCGGCCCCTGGGCAGTCGGGCATCGCCCTACTGTCGCCTCGACAGGGGCTCCGTAATTTTTGGTGTCCATCCTTACTATTCCTATGATGATTTCATCAATGTAGAAAATGTACCGGCTCAAGCTCTAGACACACAGGCTTTTCATTCTCTTTATCAACGTCATTTTGTACTTCATCAGGATCATCACCAAGCATCTCTCTGTCAACTGCCTCATTGATCTCACCAATTTTTTATGTACCAATGCCAAGTCGCCTCGCAAAGTCATCAGGGTCCTGTGTACAATCAAATTCATCTTCTTTCTGATAATCTACATCATTGTAAAGTCCTCCAGCACAGCTGAGTCTTTGGCGAATTTAGCATTAACTTGTTCCACTCCGGAGAGTAGTTTCTCATTTGACATTTTTTCTCAAGCAGTTTTTTCCTAGTCTCTCTCTCAGCAATCAAGTTCATATCAACTTCATGCTGGCTAGAAATAACTTCTTCCCTGTGTGTATCTTCATCATAAGCTGCACTTGTATCTACATGTAGTTGATTCCTCGGAGATTTACTGCATCCAACATCATCTCCATTTGCCTTATCTCTAGGTCGTTTTTTAGCAACACTAGCATTCGCGACAATATTTCTAAGAGGTAGTTCTCCACAGTTGGAGATGAACATCCACGAGGTAGTTCATGTCAACCTCGGAGATGAACATCCACGAGGTAGTTTTCCATAGTCGACTCGCGTATCACCTTATTTTAGAAGACCCTCGCCAAGACGCCGATAACTCGGAACACGCCGATCTTCTCCTTTTCCATGCCGATCTGCTTACTCTCTTTCCTCATTCGCAGCCATGCCTCGCGGAGCCTCAACAGGCCCACTGCCAGCTCCGAATCCCTACCACCCTCAGTGACTCTATCCTCTCTTCTCCAGTCGTCGGGGTTGTCCGCCGGTGGGCCGGCCCCTGGGCAGTCGGGCATCGCCCTACTGTCGCCTCGACAGGGGCTCCGTAATTTTTGGTGTCCATCCTTACTATTCCTATGATGATTTCATCAATGTAGAAAATGTACCGGCTCAAGCTCTAGACACACAGGCTTTTCATTCTCTTTATCAACGTCATTTTGTACTTCATCAGGATCATCACCAAGCATCTCTCTGTCAACTGCCTCATTGATCTCACCAATTTTTTATGTACCAATGCCAAGTCGCCTCGCAAAGTCATCAGGGTCCTGTGTACAATCAAATTCATCTTCTTTCTGATAATCTACATCATTGTAAAGTCCTCCAGCACAGCTGAGTCTTTGGCGAATTTAGCATTAACTTGTTCCACTCCGGAGAGTAGTTTCTCATTTGACATTTTTTCTCAAGCAGTTTTTTCCTAGTCTCTCTCTCAGCAATCAAGTTCATGTCAACTTCATACTGGCTAGAAATAACTTCTTCCCTGTGTGTATCTTCATCATAAGCTGCACTTGTATCTACATGTAGTTGATTCCTCGGAGATTTACTGCATCCAACATCATCTCCATTTGCCTTATCTCTAGGTCGTTTTTTAGCAACACTAGCATTCGCGACAATATTTCTAAGAGGTAGTTCTCCACAGTTGGAGATGAACATCCACGAGGTAGTTCATGTCAACCTCGGAGATGAACATCCACGAGGTAGTTTTCCATAGTCGACTCGCGTATCACCTTATTTTAGAAGACCCTCGCCAAGACGCCGATAACGTTGAAGCTATCCATGTACATTGGTATCGCAACACAAACGTACTCGTCGCGGCTATACTTCATCATCATATTTTTTATCTCATCCACCAAAAAACCGCACAACATGGCAGTGGAGATGCAAGCGAATAAGGTGCTGATTTTCCCAGTCTATCAAGTGATGTTCATCCCTAGTTAGAATTAATTCACTAGGGCCAAGGGGGGTCGTGCCCCCCTACCGTCGAGAAATTATGTGAAATATCATTAGTTGCTAAGCTAAAATTTTAAGGATTGTCCCTTTTGGCCCCTCTCAACTCTACTTTGCCTAATGTCCAACCAAGAATTATAATTGTAAAGATAAGTTGACATATTCTTCGTGTCATTGACGAGAAAACCGCACAACGCAACGGTGGAGATGCAAGCGAATAAGGTGCTGCTAATTGTCCCAATCTACCAATGATCCTGAACCAAACCTTCGAGCTGCACGCCGACGACACGGGTGGGATGATTGTGGACTCCGGCGCCATCTTCATGGTCCTCATGGAGAGTGCTTTTAGGGTGGTCGCCAACCACGTGGCCCAGGTGCTCGACCAGCCGCCGCTCAACACAACGAGCCTGGAGAGACCTTGCTTCCCGGCTCCTGCCGATGAGCGGCAGCTCCCGGCCATGCCGGACATGGTGCTGCACTTCGCCGGCGGTGCGGATATGAGGCTGCATGGGGGCAACTACGGGCCTATTTGGTTCATGGCTAACTTTGCCACAACTAAGCTTAGGCAAAGTGTGGCTGCCACAAAAAAGTGTGTCTCACAAAATGGCCACCACAAGTGTGGTAAGATTTGACAAAAAGTTGAGCCTATGACATGTAGACCAAGTGGCTAGAAAAGTGTGACAAACCACAAGTGTGGCAATAAACCAAACACATGCCTAAGCTATTGTGGCACAACTAAGGTTAGGCATGGCAAGCTTAGGCTGCAAACCAAACAGGCCCTACATGTCCTTTAACGAAGAGGACTCCTCATTCTGCCTAAACATTGTTGGGGCCACGTCGGCTTCGAGTTCGGTGCTGGGCAATTTCCAGCAACACAACATACATATGTTGTTTGACATCATCGTAGGGCAATTGTCATTTGTCCCCACCGATTGTAGTAAGCTCTGAGGTTTACCTGTACTTTATTAAACGATGCACTATTTCTTCATGCATGGCAGCATGAGATCAAATGATATCCAATCAAAACACTTCCATGAATAAAGGGGTGGCTCTGGAATTAATAGGATTGTAAAAGAAACACTACATGAAAAAATTTGTATGCCGAGGAGTGTACTAGTATTTCCTAGGGTGCTCAGCACAAAGCATTTCAGAAAAAGAAAATATTGACTTGTGTTTCGTCGTAATCTGAGTGTAATTTGTTGGCCATTCGACTTACAAGAGCGTAAGTTGAGGGCAACCCTAACACAAGAAAAACGAAGGACCCTTGTCTGACACCATTGTACACCAAGCAAAGTTTGAGAAACACTCGATTAGAGCATCTCCAGCCATTCGGCCCCCAAAGGACGCTTTTAGGCAAAAAATAGCGCCTCTTTGGGGCCTGTCGATGATAATTTGGGTGTGGGGGCGAACCGATTCCCAGCCGAGAGCGCACCAGCATGGACGAAATCTTTTTCTAAAACCACAAATTCAACGAAGTTCAGTAACATTTGGACAAAATATAGGCAATTTCATTAATATTTGGCAAATTTTTACATAGATAATAAACATAAAAAACTACTCCAAGTTCATGACGAGGAGTTTGTAGAAGGCGGTGTAGTCATCGCCGTCGTCGTCGTCACGGTCGCTCGGCGACCCGTCCTTCAGGGCGCCTTCCTTGCTGCAGCCCTGCCCTGGGTCGCCGCAGCAGACCGGCTGGCTCGGCACAACAACCTCGTCGTCGTTGTCAGAGAGCACGTCGACGTCGGCCTTGTCGCGGCCGCGGCGCTGCGCGGCGATCTCCTCCAGAGCGCGGC
>NW_024117868.1:0-17002 GCF_003073215.2 Triticum urartu | reverse complement strand
ACCCGCTCTATGTGTCTTAGTTCAGCCAGTTACTAATAAACATGATATCGTCAGCTAGCAGTTTCAGTTGCTTTTCATCGGTGCAGTGAAATTTGGGAACGCCGCAGAGCAATGCTGGTTTCTTTGTTGTCTTTCACATGTGTACATGTAAATACTGAATACTTGCTGTTGTGTTGTCATGATATCAGTTACTATCTGCAATCCTGAAATAAATCCAATTTCCTCCTCAGAATCTGCCGCGGCTGCTTTTTGTTTCATGAGCACGTATCATGATAACTGCTCATTATTTCTATTTTTTGGTGTGATTTTCTAATTTTGTGGTATTTTCGATGTACCGTTTCCAAATATAAACAATCACCAGGAAAGCATGCACGTAAAACTGGGCCATTTATCTCAAAATAAAATAACTCGGCCATGTTCTGCAAAACTCATAGTATGATGACAATAAGATCAACTTAGCAAAGCCAGGTCCTAGCAGGAGAGGAATCTCAACATATATCCCTTGGTAATCCATGAGAGCAACACAAGTGAGGAGCACATTCAGTTATCCAACGGTGCACGTGTGATGGTGAGATCCAATGGGCTGCTGTTAATTGGCTTTTTACCTTAATTATTGTAAGTTAACCCAGGGGCTTTGTTTAGGCCTCATGTTGAGTACTAGTACCTCCATCCTGGTTTATTGTCCCCCCTTTGTAATTTGTGTCAATTTTTTTATCATCGATTTGACTAACAAAATGTAAATTGTATGTCGCAAAACTTACTTTACTGGATTCATATTCGACAGTGGTTTTCAATTATACTATTTTTGTGGTATATAACTTATTATTTGGTAATTAAATCAAAAATCAAAGTTTGACCCAAAAATTAAGGTGACTAACAAACCAAGACGGGGTGGTAATAAAGAATTCACCAAAATTTAGTTCCTTGGATTAATTAGAAGTAAATGCAATTATCTTCTCAACTATCTTGCATTTTACCCCAAATTCCAAAAAAACCTTTCTTGGTTCTTTGACCGATTCCTTCCAATCATTCAGGTCCTGACAACTTGTTAAAACTAAGAGCAACCCTAGCAGAGTTTTCATATAGCCTCGATCGCCATAATAACTAATAATATGACGTATTTAGACCAAAATGACGCTCTAGCTGAGTCGTCATATGGGTGTCGATTGCCATAATTTATGGGGCTCGCTCCATAATGACTTCGTGGTGTCCATATATGAAGGTTGGGGGCGTCCTGTATGGAGTTCGCTCCATACCCAACGGCCAGCACGAGAGTGAAGTTTTAACCTATTCTTTCTTGTGGCGCAGTCGGGTTTTGAAGCTCCAGGGCCTTCCAGCCACCACTGATGATGGACACCCGTCCATTAGTGCCATGCCCGTGCCCTCGGATTCCCATGGCAGCTTGTTGGATGGCCGTCACGCGGCATCATCTCCTACTTGCGTATTAGCATGTCGGAGGTGTGACAGTAGGCTACTGTAACGTTTTTCATCGGGAGACGCACCCTTTGACCGTCTGCCTTTGGTCGTTCGCTGCATCCTTAATGGCCCCGCAACGGCCTATAAAAGGTTGACGCCCTTGCTCTCTCGCCTTAATCCTCTCTCCAATGCCTCAGTCCCATCTTGCCCGCCTCCAATATACCACCCACTTCCTTGTCAATGGTGCACCAGCGGAGCACCTCCTCGTCTTCAATTCTGGGGCGTGAGGAGGAGGAGCAACGACCAGATCTTTTGGCATGGATGTGGCAGATAGCAATCGTCGATATGGCGACTCTACTAGAGTTGCTCTCACTTACCATCATCTATTAATACATTTTTCGGTGTGATTTTCTAACTTCGTGGTATTTTGGATGTACCGTTTCCAAAGATAAACAATCACCTGGAAAGCATGCATGCTAAAACTCGGCCAAGCATGCATGTAACTCGTACACAACATGATGTCATAAGATTTTGCAGGTTGTGCGCAAACACAAGATTACCATTCTTTTTTGTGCCGATACCATTGTTCACTTGCCACATAATAGGGGTGGGTCCACCATGTTCTCTCTCTAAGGGGCGACAGAGAGGCGATCGCTAAGGCAATCGGAAGGCGACACCTAGGTTTAGGGTTTTGAACGTAGGGTGGCGGTGATCTTCAGGGCATCCGGGGCGTGGCGACGGCACTGTAATCTTGGCTTGGTCCTGTGGTTTGTGCCGATACCATTGTTCACTTGCCACATAATAGGGGTGGGTCCACCATGTTCTCTCTCTAAGGGGCGACAGAGAGGCGATCGCTAAGGCAATCGGAAGGCGACACCTAGGTTTAGGGTTTTGAACGTAGGGTGGCGGTGATCTTCAGGGCATCCGGGGCGTGGCGACGGCACTGTAATCTTGGCTTGGTCCTGTGGTTGGCAACCCTGCTTGACAAGCTGCCCATGGCGTCTTCCTCGAGTAGGGGGCGGGGGGAGGACTCCTCCCGTGGCGACGACTCTGAGGAAGCAAACCCCACTGAAGGCAGGGGAGGCAGGAGACAAGGCGAGCCGGAGATCCTCAGAGTCTCCGGCCGGGCAAGACCTCGGAGGAGGCGGCGTCCTTGTCGGCAAAGATGGGGGGTCTGGTGCTGACGGAAAAGGAGGTGGCCGGATTTGTGTTTGATGATCCTGACCCAAGGACGAAAATAGAGATGAAGTGGGCTGTCCTCGGCAAATCGTTTTCCTCGCCCTCTAATCAAGCATGCGTTTGAGAGAGCAATGCAGCGTGCCTGGGGTCTCCATAGGGATGCCCAATTCAAGATGCTTGGAGGCAATATGTTCATGATCAGATTTGGCAGCGAAGGGGACTGGAAACATGTTCTCCATAATGGCCCGTGGCAGTTTGACTTCAATGTGGTGGCTCTGAAGGAATATGATGGGGAGACAAGGCCGCCCGAGATGATCTTTGATTCGATTGAGGCCTGGGTCAGGGTTGATGATTTGCCTTTGGACAAAAGATCGAAGGCGTTTGGAGAGGCCCTTGGAAACTAGCTTGGGACAGTAGTAAAGGTAGATGTTGGAGAGGATGGTCTTGCAAGGGGGACTCAGCTCAGAGTGCTGGCCAGGATTGCTCTGCATGAGCCACTCGTTCGTGGTTTCTGTTGGAAGAAGAAGCCCGATGACAAGGAGAAAACGTGGTTTGATTTTGCTTACGAGAAAGTACCCCACTTCTGTTTTGACTGTGGTAGACTAGTGCATGTGGATGGTATTTGTGACCCACCGGTGGATCCTTTGTCGCAATGGGGAGAATGGTTGCGTGCCTCGCCGGGTAGGGCATCGTCGAGTCATCACGAGAAGAAGCAATGGCAAGGAACATCCAACAAGAATGTAAGCAAAGAGAGCTCAATGTCAAGTGGGGGTGACAATGGCCCAAAAGGGTACGCGCATGTGCGTGACCTCCCAACTCACATATCTCTTTATAGAGAATATACGTCCTTGGCTGACTCCCACACTGGTGGGCCAAAGCAGAAAGGGAAGGAGCAAGAAGAGGTTCTAAGCCCGCAGAAAACGCACACTGGTGCGGACGGGACTAAGGAGAAGGATCTACATCATGATTTGGAGGAAAAAAGGGAGAAAGAGCTTAGAAAAGACTTATACCAGAAGGTGAGAGATGGTGTCATATCCCCCAAAAGAGTTAAGACCATAGAGAATGGCAACAACGCAGGGTGGAGAAAGCACCGAGGGACCATTACAGGAGGCCGGGGTATTATGTCAGGAAGCCTAGAAGCGACGTGGGGTCTTCTCGACAGCGAGAGGACCACCATTGGTGTGCTCCCAGAGATAAGAAGAGACCATCTAGGCAGATGTGGGTGCCCGTATGTGAAGAAACTCGGAGGGAAGGAGGCGGTGCTCTTGTTGGCGAAAAACGACAGAAACTGTTGTCTGTCTTTGCGCGTATCGGCGATCAAGGAGCTAGATCGGCGGAAGCGACGTGGGGTCTTCTCGACAGCGAGAGGACCACCATTGGTGTGCTCCCAGAGATAAGAAGAGACCATCTAGGCAGATGTGGGTGCCCGTATGTGAAGAAACTCGGAGGGAAGGAGGCGGTGCTCTTGTTGGCGAAAAACGACAGAAACTGTTGTCTGTCTTTGCGCGTATCGGCGATCAAGGAGCTAGATCGGCGGACCCCGATAGCCGAAGCCGCCAGGAGCAATGAATCTCCTTGTTTGGAACTGTCGGGGATTGGGGTTGGACCCGACAGTTGGAGAACTAAGGGACCTGATTAGGTCATACAACCCAGCGGTGGTGTTCCTGAGCGAGACAAAGAAGAAGGCGCGAGCAATGGATAAGGTTAAATGGAGTTTACGGTTCCGTAATGGCATTGTTGTGGACTGTGAGGGAAGAAGTGGTGGATTAGCTCTACTTTGGAGGGATCATATATCGGTTACAGTTAGGCCGTGGTGCCAGTACTATATTGATGCGGAAATCTCTTCAGAGGAAAGGACCGTTAGATTCACTGGAATTTACGGAGAACCTCGAACGGAGCACAGGCGGAAAACTTTGGATGCCCTTCGTTATTTGAAATGACAAGATAATTTACCTTGGCTTTGTGCAGGGTACTTTAATGAGATTATTTTTCAAATAGAGCAGCGAGGAGGAAATCCCAGAAACTTCAACTAGATGGAGGACTTTCGGGAGTGTCTCGGCGGTTGTGGCCTTGTGGATTTGGGTTTCACTGGTTACCCATTTACGTGGGACAATAAGCAAGATGGGGGCAAACATTCAAGTTCGGCTCGACAGGGCTACCTGCAATGACGAGTTCTTGCACATTTTCCCTGAAACGACAGTGGAACATATTCTTACCAAGGAGTCTAACCATGCGGCGCTGGTCATCAGGGCGGCGGCATCACTGGATGCGGTCGGGCATAAGAAGCAATGGGGTTTTAGATTCGAAGAGGCTTGGACAAGACATGAAGATTGTGAGCAAATGATTGTACGAGCCTGGGAGCAAGCCAAACAATAGCATGGGGAGTACGTGGGCATGAGCAGTAAATTGGGCACTCTCTCCAAGGCCATGCAGACGTGGAGTCAAGAGGTGTTTGGCTCCCTTCGCAGGCAGATCTCCAAGTTAAAAACGCAGCTACGGGAAGCGAAAGAACGGTTGTCGGTGTCAAAACCGGCGGATCTCGGGTAGGGGGTCCCGAACTGTGCGTCTAAGGTTGATGGTAATAGGAGACATGGGACACAATGTTTACCCAGGTTCGGGCCCTCTCTATGGAGGTAATACCCTACTTCCTGCTTGATTGATCTTGATGAATATGAGTATTACAAGAGTTGATCTACCACGAGATCGTAATGGCTAAACCCTAGAGTCTAGCATGTATGACTACGGTATTGAGTATATCTTTTCCGGACTGCACCCTCCGGTTTATATAGACACTGGGGGGATCTAGGGTTACATAGAGTCGGTTACATAAGATGGAATCTTCATAGTTGTTCGCCAAGCTTTCCTTCCACGCTAAGGAGAGCCTTATCCGGACATGGGTACAGTCTTCGGTATTCATATCTTCAAAGCCCATCAGTCCGGCCCATAGATAACAGGCCGAACGCCCGAGGACCCCTTAGTCCAGGGCTCCCTCAGTAGCCCCCGAACCAGTCTTCAATAGCGAGGTGTTCGGCACATATATTGTCTTCGGTATTGCAAGGCGGGTTCCTTTAATGATTTCCAAGTAGTGTATTCGGCCGTAGATCCAATGTCTCCCCTCGGCTTCTGCGCGCTTAATGTCTCTGTTTTCCACGTGTCGAGCGAATGTGGATAGTCAGGGTATTTTTTGCAAATAACACCCCAGCCCTACAAGGAAGAGCATCTATTTAAAGAGCCCAGATCTCAGATCCTTTCGGCACCAAGCAGAGAAAATCCTCAGAGACCGCCAGGCAAGACCATTCCCATATGGCCAACATTCCCAGCTCCTCTCCCCGTTCCAACCTAGAGAGAGGCGAGTGGGAGAGGTGCTCTGTGTCCCATAGCCGATTGGCGAAGTTGCAAACGCAGGGATTTCTCCCTCCGGCAGATCTGGTCCCTATTCGAGCAGGGTTAACCTCCCTTCAACGGCAAAACCCAGGCGGAGGATTCTCCCAATCTGTCTGCATAAGAACGATTGTGCTTCGTCCCCTATCTGCTGAGGGGAGTGGGGTTTCCAATTCACCCATTCCTCCGAGGGCTGCTGGAGTACTATGGCCTCCAGCTGCACAATCTCACCCCCAGCTCCATCCTCCACATTGCGGGTTATGTCGCTCTATGCGAACTATTCTTGGGTTGCTAGGCCCATTTCGATTTATGGAGAAGACTATTCTGCCTCGTCCCTCACAATCAAGGTGGATCAATTTTTGAAGTGGGGGGAGCCGAAGTGTGGCGCATCGCCGGGACCGGATACCTGTCCGACACGCTGAAGAAAGCTCCCGAAGAGTGGCCTTCCGAATGGTTCTACATTGACGACGTCGCTCTACCCGACCCTATCAGCATTGCCCCCCCCCCCCGAGTTTTCAAATGCTCCGCTGAAGAAACGCCATAGCTGGCATCCTTGGAGCCTCGAGGAAGAGGATAGCGCGGAGATCAGCTTGGTACTGGGCAAGATCAAGACGCTTGCCCAGTCCGGATTGTCAATAGTCGAGGTGATGGCGATTTCTATAACGCGGGGGGGGGGGTCCAGCCACTCCAATACCGAGGACTGCCCATGTGGCATTATAACAAAGAAGACAACGCCTCACATTATTGCCGAAAGGGCCCGAAGACCCCCACCGCTCTAGCCAAGATTCTAGCCGAGCTGTATAAAGGGGAAAAGGAGGAATTCAGCCGTCTTCAATATCGGGACGGGCTTTCCATGTACAATCCTCCCAGCCGGGTAAGGTTCAGCTCAACTATTTTACTCTTGTACCTGGATCATTTGTTGACAGGTAGCATCTTATTTGCTCATAACAGGAATGGCGAAAGGCTGTCGAGGGGATCCATGACCCTGCCCTCCAGCCGGAGAATCGCAACCGGGATCTTGACCCCGGATATGAAGAAGATCCGGACATATTTGTGGAGCTTGAGGTGGGAATATTCTATTAGATGAGCTATGATGGTACATATGTACCCATTATCGCCGATTACCCCAGCCTCCTTCCAGCATCACACGTAAGTAATCCGAAGACACCTTATCCAGAAGAGATCTCTTCTTCCTTCTTACCCACCGCACTATTCTGCGCTCAAAAGGGGAAGCGTTCAGCGCGCCGTACCGCTCCGGTGCTATCTCCGAAGAGAGCGTACCCCACACCAGGCGAGCCTTCCAAGAGGAAAACAAACGAAGACACGGCCGGGCCTTCATCAAGAGGTATGGATTTGCCAATATGCACCTGGGAAATCACATCCAACCGTGACCTTCCCATTTTCCATGTGTCAGGAAAAAAGTGCGCCGGACTATATCCGGAGGTTCGAGCGGTCGTACTTCCCGTAGCCAGAACTCAAATCCTGCCGTGAAGATGGTGGCTGATGCGGGGGCGACGCCGAACTGTCCTCCAGCCAAGGACTCGGATGATGTATCCGTCACCAACTCGGAAGTGGAGAGTGCCATGAATCATCATCGCCGTCGGGCCATTTTACAAGACCCTGGCTTTTTAGAAGAGTCGTTTAACGCCTTCAACTCGGCAGATGCATACATCCGAGCTGCTCGAGATGGGCTTAACAGGGCCACAAAGCAGCATTTGAAAGATGTGCAGGTAAATTTGTTTTGTCTGACTATGATAACCATATGCCAGTAGCCCCCGAGACTTAAAGGAGTTGAAACAACTGATTTAAGGATTAATGTACAACCAGGTGCTTACGGAGAAGAACACCCTGTTAACTCAGGAACTAGAAAAGTGTCAGCGCCGGCTGCTTGCTGCCAATGCCGAACTGGAGAAATACAAGGCATCTCCCGGTAATATTTCCCTCTATCGAGAATTCAGAATGATACACTGATAGTGTGAATCTGGGTGCTTATCTTTGTATTGGGTCGTTAGACCAATTACGAGAGCAGCCGGACGCCGCTTGAGGCGAAGAAAACGGAGCCAAAAAGCTACTAGCAGCGGGCGAGCGTGTATTAACAAAAGTCGTTCAAGAGAAAAAGAAACTCCAGGATTCGAACACCAAGCTGGGCGAAAAACTGAAAGATGTGCGAGCCCAGCTAGCTGACTCTGTGAAGGAGAACAAGAAGCTGCGAGGCGGCATATTCAGTACGTGGCCGCTTTTATCTTATAACAGTTTGGAGGTAACAATAGCTGATATAGCTGTAATTGCAGGTGTATTGACGAACCACCCCGAAGAGGAGGTGTCCGGATCATCAAGTGATCTTCTGCAAGGGCTGTCGCAGTTGCACGAGCAAGCTCGGCAGGCGATGTTGAGTGTGGCCAAGGCCTTATGGCCATCCGACTCCCCTCCAGGAAGCATGGAGAAGCTGGTAGAGCTGTTCAAGGGAGCGCGACGGCGTATCTAACTGAGGAATATATCGGCTTGCCGAGAGGGTGCTCGAGAGGCCTGGGCCATGGTGAAAATGCGGTATACCAAGCTAGATCCGAATCACATGGCCCAGGTTGGACCGGTAGGGTCGAATGGGGAAGAAATTCCCATTAGTTTAGTATATGACCAAGTGGAAGTGGCCGCTAGATATTCCCAACAGGATTGTAAGTTAGACCGCCTGTTGGACGGTATAGAAGAGGAAGTCTTTGAGTCTTGAGTGACCATGTACTTCCTTCTAGCTGGATAATAAAGACAATTGTCATCGCCGACCTTTTTGCTTCAACCTCTGGACCCGAAGGTGCGGAGTGTTTCCGAATACCCTAACGATAGAATATACCAGGGTATGCATGAGAACTAGGCGTAGGGGTCATAATTGCTCGAACAGACAATGTGTATCCGGCTAGTGATGTTATATTACATTATGTAAGAAACATCTTCCAGAGAAAATAGTTCCGTTAAGGGTTCCTTTCCCTGGGTGTGCATGCGTTTAATGTGCATGTCTGAACTGTGATTGAAAAAAACGTAGAGTAAGTGACATCTGGGGTTCACAATGGAGTGAATGCGGAAACGTCTTTAATTCGCCGACCGAATATTCCCTTAAGAAAGCTAGCTTTCGGCTTCACCCAGTCTGAGGTACACATCCGGATGACCCGACAGTAACAATCGCAGAGGTGCTCCCTTTATGCCCTAGCCGAAATAACAGGAACATAGGGCATAAGCACAGGAGCTAGGCAACCCAGCTTGGCCAAAACTTAAGTCATATCGATGCATATAATGGCGAAGAAAAGGTACATATGGAAAGACGCATATGTATTGGGCTTGATGCTCGAAAAATAATAGCAAGCTTCTGTACGAGAAGCCCCCAGGTATAATGAACGTACATATGTAGAGATGTACGCATCACGTAGGGATGGTCTAGCCGTACTGAAGCCGTAAGGCTAAAGAAAAAAACGAAAAAGGTAAAAAAAATGAAAAGAGAGGGAAAAATAACTATAATAATAGGAGGGAGGAAACGAACACAGAGTTCGGCGCTAGGCATAAAATCATCATAGTCTGGCCGCGTTCCAGGGGTTCAGCTCCAGGTGATTTTCTGACGCATCACGTAGGTGGTACGCTCCTCTGGTGAGAACTTCATCAATGATGAAAGGACCCTCCCACTTGGGCTTGAGTTTGTCCTTTTTCTTCTCCGGTAAGCGTAGAACGAGTTCACCAACGTTATAAGTCTTGGCCCGCACTTCTCTGCTTTGGTACCTGCAAGCCTACTGTTGATAATATGCGGAACGGGCTTTTGCGATGTCGCGTTCCTCCTCCATGGTATCTAAGTTGTCCTGCCGATCTAGCTCGACTTCTCTCTCTTTGTACATACGCACTCACGGTGAGTCATGAATAATATCGCAGGGTAACACTGCTTCCGCACCGTACACCATGAAGAAGGGTGTATATCCGGTAGTGCGGTTGGGCGTGGTCCGCAGCCCCCAGAGTACGGAGTCGAGTTCCTCCACCTAGTGCTTGTCTGATTCCTTCAAAGACCGCACTAGTCTAGGTTTGATGCCGCTCATGATAAGACCATTAGCCCATTCGACTTGACCGTTTGTCTGTGGGTGATAGACAGAGGCGTAATCGAGCTTAATGCCTAGATTAGCACACCAGATTTTCACTTCATCGGTTGTGAAATTGGAGCCATTATCGGTGATTATGCTGTGCGGGACACCGTAACGGTGTACCACGCCGGATATGAAATCTATTACTGGCCCCGCTTCAGCCGTTTTGACTGGTTTAGGCGCTATCCACTTAGTGAATTTATCCACCATGACCAGCATATACTTTCTCTTATGGCTTTCTCCTTTAAGGGGTCCGACCATATCGAGTCCCCAGACCGCAAAAGGCCAAGTGATGGGGATTGTTTGTAAGGCAATGGGAGGCATATGGCTCTGGTTGGCAAAGAGTTGGCATCCAACGCAACGTTGGACAAGGTCCTGTGCATCTGCTCGGGCCGTCAGCAAATAAAACCCTGTATGGAAGGCCTTGGTAACAAGGGCCCGAGCTGCGGCGTGGTGACTGCCGAGTCCGACATGAATTTCAGCCAAGAGCCGCCGCCCCTCTTCCTCGAATATACATCGTTGAAGGACTCCGCTAGCGCTTTTCTTATAGAGCTCTCCGTCATGAAGCTTGTAGGCCTTCAAACGCCGGATAATGCAGCGGGCCTCATTCTGGTCCTCAGGAAGCTCCTTCCTGTTAAGGTAGGCCAGGAAGGGTTCGGTCCGTGGGGCAATGACTGCCATGATGAGATGCACCGACGATGCTATTTCGGTGGTTGAGCCTCAGACGACGTTAGTGTTTCCGGGATCTGGGGTTATGTTTGGATCCGGACTAGTGTTGCCGTTTTCCCCCTGCCACACCACAATGGCTTAAAAAGCCTTTCCAGGAAGATATTAGGTGGGAAGGGGTCACGCTTAGCGCCGATACGAGCAAGAACATCTGCCGCTTGATTACTTTCTCAAGCCACGTGATGGAACTCGAGCCCCTCGAACCGGGCCAACATTTTTATGACTGCGTTACGATACGCTGCCATCTTCGGATCTTTGGCGTCGAAGTCTCCATTTATTTGAGATATTGCAAGGTTTGAGTCCCCACACACTTCTAGGCATTGTATGCCCATGGAGGCAGCCATCCGGAGACCGTGCAATAAGGCCTCGTATTTGGCTGCGTTATTAGAGTCTGTGTATAGTATTTGGAGGATGTACTGAATGACATCTCGAGTAGGGGACATTAAAACGACGCCCTCTCCTAACCCTGCCAGCATTTTGGAGCCATCGAAGTACATGACCCAATTGGAATGTGTGTCGTACTCTTTAGGGAGTTCGGCTTCTGTCCATTCGGCGACGAAGTCGGCTAGTACTTGGGATTTGATAGCTCGGCGTGGTTTATATGTGATGTCAAATGGGAGGAGCTCAATGGCCCATTTGGCAATCCAGCCCGTAGCATCGCGGTTGTTTATAATGTCATTGAGTGGTACTTCGGAAGCCACCATGGTCGAACACTCCTAGAAGTAGTGACGGAGCTTTCGGGATGCCATGAAGATCGCGTATGCTATCTTTTGATAATGAGGGTACCGGGATTTGCATGGTGTAAGGACAGTAGATACGTAGTATACTGGCTTCTAAAGCGGGAATTTATGTCCGTCCTGTTTTCGTTCAACGACGAGTACGGCATTCACCACCTGATGTGTTGCCGATATGTATAATAACATTGGTTCACCGGTGTTTGATGCGGCCAGGATTGGATTGCTTGCAAGAAGGGTTTTTATTTCCTCCAGTCCGGCTGTTGCCGCTTCCGTCCACTCGAAGTGGTCGGTTCGCTGTAGAAGGCGATAGAGTGGCAGTGCTTTTTTTCCCAATCTGGAGATAAAGCGTCTTAGAGATGCCACGCAACCCGTGAGCTTTTGAACTTGTTTAAGGTCTGTTGGCTTAGCCAATTGTGACAGAGATCGGATTTTGGCTGGGTTTGCTTCAATTCCTCTATTGGAGACGATGAAGCCCAGTAGTTTTCCGGCAGGGACGCCGAAAACACACTTTTCCGGATTGAGCTTAATGTCATACACACGGAGGTTCTCGAACATGAGAAGTAAATCATCTATTAGTGTTTCGTCCACATAAGCTTCAACTGTCTTGCCGATCTGTTTCTCCAGGCATGTTTGAATCATGCGTTGGTATGTGGCGCCGACGTTCTTGAGCCCGAAGGGCATGGTGTTGAAGCAGAATGGCCCATATGGGGTGATGAATGTTGTTGCAGCTTGATCGGTCTCCTTCATTTTGATTTGATGGTATCCGGAATATGCGTCAAGGAAACACAATGAGTCGTGTATTGTGGTGGCGTCGATGATTTGATCGATGCGGGGAAGGGGGAAGGGATCCTTGGGGCATGCCTTGTTGAGGTCTTTGAAATCGATGCACAGGCACCAGGATTTGTCCTTCTTTGGTACCATCACCAAATTTGCCAGCCAGTCCGGATGTTTTATTTCTCTAATGAATCCGGCCTCGATTAGCTTGGCTAGCTCTTCCCCCATAGCTTGGCGTTTGGGTTCGGAAAAGCGCCGCAGTGTTTGCTTGACCGGCTTGTGTCCCTTTAATATGTTGAGGCTATGTTCGGCCAACTCGCATGGGATTCCTGGCATATCAAAAGGGTGCCAGACGAATATATCCCAATTCTCGTGCAGGAACTCTCCTAGAGCGGCATCAACCGTCGGGTCTAGTTGTGCTCCGATGGATGCTGTCTTCTTGGGGTCCGTTGGATGGACTTGGAATTTGACTATTTCTTCAGCCGGTTTGAATGAGGTGGATTTGGGTCGTTTGTCTAGGACCACATCATCTCTGTCCACCGTGGAGTGCAGCGCGGTTAACTCTTCGGCCGCGAGGGCTTCAGATAATGCCTCAAGGGCCAGGGATGCGGTCTTATTCTTGGCGCGGAGTGCTATGTCCGGATCACTAACTAGAGTGATTATACCGTTGGGCCCAGGCATCTTAAGCTTCAAGTACCCGTAATGGGGTATTGCTTGAAAGCGCGTAAATGCATCTCGCCCTAAGAGGGCGTGGTATCCGCTGTTGAAGGGGGCCACCTAGAAGGTTGTTTCTTCGGACCGATAGTTCTCCAGCGTGCCGAATACCACGTCGAGGGTGATTTTTCCCGCACACCGTGCCTCCCGACTGGGAATGATTCCTTGGAAGGTCGTGCTGCTTTGCTCGATGCGGCTCTTGTCTATTTCCATTTTTCGTATTGTATCCTCGTAGATGAGGTTCAGTCCGCTGCCGCCGTCCATGAGAACCTTGGTGAGCCGAAAGCCATCCACTATTGGGCTGAGGACCAAGGCGGTTGGTGTTCAGACCGTCCTGTGTTTTTGTTCGTCGCCAGCGTTGAAGGTTATCGCTGCGTCGTTCCAGGGGTCTATTGTTGCGGTCTGGCAGACTTCGGCGAGTTCGCGGAGTGCCCTTTTGCGCCTGTTGTTTGAAGTGAATGTCTCAAAGACTGTCAGTACTCTGGGTTCGTTGTCTTCTGGAGGGTGTTGCTTTGGGGTGTCTTTGGTGAGGATGTCCTCGCCGTTTTTGTCTACCTGCTGGAGTATCCAACATGCTCTAAGGCTGTGGTTGGTATGGTATCCGGTGTGGTGTGTATTTTGCATGGGCCATCAAGCCATCCCTCCAGAACGGTTCTGCGCCGCGTGATGGGTTTGCATTTCCTGGCTATTGATATGGGTGCATTACAGGGATGCGCCCTTTTTGCCTGGACCAGTGGTTGAGTTGGGACCGATAGCTTCCAAACTGCATGATCTCTCCAGGCACTTTCCATTGCGCTGTACTTCTGTACAATAGTTGCCAAGTCAGCGAAGTGTAGTATGCGGCGGTGATTAATGGCGTTGAGGAGTCCTTCGTTCGTGCAATTGTTGCGGAATGCCGCTATTGCATCTTCGTCGCGGCAATCTTTAACCTTGTCCTTGACAAGGAGGAATCTGGCCCAAAAGTGATGGACCGTTTCCTGAGACTGTTGTTGTATGCTTGTGAGAGCATTTATGTCTGGGTGGGAGGGTGGAATTGGATCTGAACCCTGACCCGATTGATGATCCGGAGTCTGAGGTTTTTCTGGACTGAACAGTCCGGGCTCCGGAGTATCTTCTGATTTTTGAAGCCTGTTGTCCAACTCTAAGTTTGGAGGACGAGGCGTGTCTTTCTGCCGATAGGTATCCGGCTTCTCGAGGTCGGAGATCCGAACATAATTCGTCCTCAAGATAGAGGAAGGGTTATCTTGCTGCTCGACTACCGCTATCTGGTGGGTGATCGGTGGAGAATCCTGATCATAGTCTGTAGCAACCCCCAAGGCGGCGATGCGATCTAGGAGTTCGTTCAAAGATGATAACTCCGTCGGATCCATCCATTTGGGGTATTCAGAATCAATGCAGATACATTTTTCGATGACTTAGGAGGTCATCCTTGTCGGCTCGAAGGCCGAGCGGGCGATCATGGTAAAACCGCCCAGCCGGAGGGTTTGGCCTGAGGCCAGAGCTCCTTCGGAGGTGATATTTTCCTTGATGATAAGTCGAGCCATCAACCTCTACGATGACGGCATAGTTGAACGCTCAATGAAAGCACCAATGTCGGTGTCAAAACCGGCGGATCTCGGGTAGGGGGTCCCGAACTGTGCATCTAAGGTTGATGGTAACAGGAGACAGGGGGCACAATGTTTACCCAGGTTCGGGCCCTCTCTGTGGAGGTAATACCCTACTTCCTGCTTGATTGATCTTGATGAATATGAGTATTACAAGAGTTGATCTACCACGAGATCGTAATGGCTAAACCCTAGAAGTCTAGCCTGTATGACTACTGTATTGAGTATATCTTTTCCGGACTACACCCTCCGGTTTATATAGACACCGGGGGGGTCTAGGGTTACATAGAGTCGGTTACATAAGATGGAATCTTCATAGTTGTTCTCCAAGCTTGCCTTACACGCCAAGGAGAGTCTTATCCGGACACGGGTACAGTCTTCGGTCTTCATATATTCACAGCCCATCAGTCCGGCCCATAGATAACAGGTCGGACGCCCAAGGACCCCTTAGTCCAGGACTCCCTCAACGGTCACTGGTGACCGGTTATTTTCAGGAGGTCAAGGATATTGAGAGTCAGCTTCATGATCTTTATGAAAAGGAGGAGATCTATTATAAACAACGTTCACGTATTGACTGGCTGCAGTGGGGCGATCAAAATACTAAGTATTTCCAGAATCGGGCTTCTCATTGAAGGAGGAAAAATACGGTGAAGGCACTTCGTAGGGAGGATGGTACGCTATGTACTTCTGATGAGGACATGTGTGCTTTGGACGCGAACTTTTATGCTACTTTGTTCAGTTCCGAGGGCTCAAATGCAGCGGCCAATGTGCTGCAACACATTGATACAGTAGTCTCGGAGGAGATGAATGGGAAGCTCATAGCCATGATCACCAATTCTGAAATTGAGACAACTCTATTTCAGATGGGCCCTATGAAGGCCTCGGGCCGGACAGTTTTCCGGCCTTGTTCTACCAACGACACTGGTCTTTAGTTAAGGAGGATGTTTGCAGGTCGGTGAAGGAGTTTTTGCATGGGGTCGCGACATAAGCCTTTGTAATGTGCTCTACAAAATTGCAACAAAGGTACTTGCTAATAGACTTAAGGGAATCCTCCCAGTATTGATTTCAGAAGAGCAAATTGCTTTTGTCCCTGGGCGACTCATCACGGATAATGGTTTGGTGGCATATGAGTGTGTCCACCCTATCAGAATGAGGAGTAGGAGGAAGCCTTTGTGCGCGGGTAAGCTAGATATGATGAAGGCATATGATAAAGTGGAGTGGATCTTTCTTGAAAGGGTGTTGGAGAGGTTTGGTTTTCATGCAGCATGGATTCAGATGATTATGAGATGTGTGACATCGGCAAGATTTATGGTGAAGCTCAATGGGGGGATCTCAGATTCTTTTCTGCCGTCGAGGGGACTCCGTCAAGGTGACCCTCTATCCTCTTATTTGTTCTTGTTCTGTGTGGAGGGCTTCTCGGCGCTACTAAAAAATGCACAAAGTTCTGGTGACATAAAGGGGGTGTCTTTTGGGAGCACTGGCCCCATGGTTACCCACCTCCTCTTCGCGGACGATAGCATTGTGTTCCTTGAAGGATCTAAAAGTAATATCCTTGCCCTCAAAACAATTCTCGGGGACTATGAGATGGCATCGGGACAGAAAGTTAATTTGCAAATATCTTCTATTTTCTTTGGGAAAGGAAGCACAGAGGACACCAAAGAACAACTTAAGGCTGTCATCGGGATTACTTCTGAAGCTCTAAGTGAGAAATATTTGGGGCTGCCCACAGCTATGGGAAAATCCAAGGAGGGAACGTTTAAATATGCACGGGAGAGTGCAAAGGGTAAGGTCACGGGATGGAAGGGGCAAGGACTATCTAAGAAGGCTCGTGAGGTGTTGGTCAAATCGGGGCTCCAGTCAACCCCAACTTTCACTATGAGTTGCTTCCAGCTCACCAAGAAATTGTGCGGGAACCTGACATCTATCTCTTCTAACTTTTGGTGGGGTGAAGCAAATGATGAGAAAAAGGTTCACCGGATCGCGTGGAAGAAAATGTGTGAGAGTAATCAGGAGGGAGGGATGGGGTTTCGAGATATGGAAGCTTTCAACCAGGCTTTACTAGCAAAGCAAGCCTGGAGACTGTTGCAAGTCCCTTCTTCTCTGTGTGGGCGCGTCCGTAAGGCACGTTACTATGATCATGGGACAATCCTCAATGCGACATGTCCGAGTGGTGCATCATATACTTTCAGAAGCATTCTGCATGGCAGGGACTGCTACCTCTTGAGCACTGCGTTGGATTTCCCCGAAGAGGAGAGGATGATGCAGCAAAGTAGCATAAGTATTTCCCTCAGTTTTTGAGAACCAAGGAATCAATCCAGTAGGAGGCTAGGCGCGAGTCCCTCGTACCTACACAAAAACAATA
>NW_024117867.1:0-11063 GCF_003073215.2 Triticum urartu | reverse complement strand
TCGCCGGCCCTGCCGCCAACGCCTTCGGATCCGGCGCTCCTCACCGCACCGCACACTGCCCCTATGCCGAACACCTACACTAGAGGCGATGATTGATACATGGACACCGGGGCTACGGCTCACATGTTTGCTCATCCTGATAATCTTGCCTCCTTCGCTCCCGTCACCACCGACCGCCGCATCATTGTCGGCGACGGTTCCACACTCCCTATCACACATGTCAGGCACACTTCCTTTCCTTCTAATTCCATGCCTTTAACATTGTCTAACATACTTGTGTCACCTCATCTTATTAAGAATCCTGTTACTATTGAATTTGACGAGCTTGGTTTTTGTGTCAAGGACGCTCGAACCAGGATGGTACTTCACCGATGTGACAGCCCCGACGAGCTCTATTCGGTGCATTCGTCGTCCACCTCCACCACCACACCGGTTGCTCTCTCCACTGGAGTCAATCTTTGGCACGCTCGTTTGGGTCATCCCAACCCTGTCACACTTCGTCATATTCTTAGGAGTTTCAGTTTCATTTGTAATAAGATAGAGGATCACACCTGTCATGCCTGTCGTGTCAGCAAACATGTTGGCCTCCCATTTAATAACTCCACCACCATAGCTTATTTTCCTTTTTTTGACTATATACTGCAAGGCAACAGCCTCACAGTCCTTTATTAAAACTAGAAAAAAGTATAGTTACAAGTTTACAAGTTTAGAGGAGAAGAGAAGAGATACTTACAAGAAAAGGGTCTAAGGAAGGTTAGCTATCCAAGACAGTAAACTATCTTTATATTTACATCTAATCCTATGAGACAGGAGAAAAATGTCATGGATAAAGTTCCTTCTCCAAGCTCTAAAAGAAGGTTGCTCATTTATGAAGATCTTCCCATTCCTTTGTGTCCAAATATTCCAAGTAGCAGTTAAGACAACCTCAGTGAAAAAAGGATGACCGAAATCCCTCCTAACTGCTTGAGCCATCTCATATGTGGTTTGGTTCGGTTGAACGGACCAAAAAAATCCCAAGATAGTTCCAAACCCTTTGGCTAAAATTGCAAGCAAACAAAAGATGAGCCCGATCCTCATGTTGTGCAAGGTTACATAGCACACATGTGTCATCCTGGATGATCCAATGTCGACGTTGCATCATATCGCTAGTGTTCAAACGATCCATTAAGAGAAGCTAGCCAAACACTTTGAACTTGAGCGTGCATGCACACTTCCAAATCCATTTGAAAATGGGATCAACCACTAGGTGGGAGAAGCAAGAGTCATAGTATATCTTTGACATAAAAACACCAGACTTCGAAGGCCACTTCCAAATGTCTTTGCTCTCACCATTCAGGATGATCAAAGGCAGCAGGGCTTGGAGCTGTGTGAATTCCGAGTAGGCCTCCTGTGACAGAGGCAAATGGAAATGATCCAAGACATCAGGCCGCTCCATAAACTCCTTGACAGTGATTGCATCATCAACTACAAATGAATGTAGCCTTGGGAACCATTCGTGTAAAAGGACAACACGATTTCCTAGCTGCCAACGGTCGAGCCAAAAAAGCACTGTGTCGCCAACATGAACTTGTGGAACAACTAGCTTGCAAAAATTGGGATATAAATGCATGACATCACGCCACCAAAAGGATCCACATCTCTGGGTGCTTTGAGGTGGCGACGATGCATAATGGTGTCCCAAATTAATGATACCCAAGGCACCACTTTATTAAAGAACTTGAAGAGATGCTTTAGTAATAAAGCCTCATTTTGAATGCCCAAGTTAAGAACACCCAAACCACCGAAATTCTTAGGGCGACAGACTAAATCCCAAGCAGCCAATGATTGGCGTGGGTTGTCCGTGTTGCCTCTCCACAGACATCGCCTCATGATTAGCTCTAACTACTGCAAAATGCCCTTGGGGAGAGATAAGGTACACAAGAAGTATATTGGCATGGAGCAGAACACCCACTGTAGAAGTTGTAATCGGCTTCCCTGATTTAGCAGGCATGAGGAAGCAGATAGGCGTCGCTCAACACGATCAACCAGAGGCAGCAGATCATAGATTGTAGGCCTAGAAGTTCCCATTGGCAATCCTAGATACGTAAATGGCATTGGCCAAACATCGCATCCGAGCAAAGAAGCCACCCTAGCACCTTCCACATCAGTCATATTTATTGGAATGAGTGAGGACTTACTGAAGTTGACATGTAATCCTGTTGACGCCGCAAATGTGTCAAGCATCTCCTTGAAAGCAATAAGCTGATCATCTATCGCAGGCAGAACAATTAAAGTGTCGTCGGCATATTGTACAATCGGGTAGTCGATGGAACTGGTTGGGATTGGCATCGAGAGGATGTTCCTGGAGCACATCTCGTTGACTACAGATTGTAGTAAATCAAGCGCAATCATAAAGAGAAACGGTGAGAGAGGATCCCCTTGACGCACGCCCGTTCTACAAACAAAGTGATTGCCTGGCACGCCGTTGAGAAGCACAGAAGAAGATCCTGTAGACAATATGCTATTGATCCATCCAGTCCACCGGGAGTCAAAACCCTTGCATTGTAAAATTCTGAGAATAAGTTCATTCTCAATTGTGTCGAAGGCCTTCGTGAAATCCAGTTTAAGGAGGATGATGGGCCGCTTCGAGGCTTTACATTGATGTATATACTCAAAACACCATGCCAGGCAATCTTGAATAGAACGACACCGAAGAAAACCATATTGATTGTGGTGGATGCATCTAAGTATCACTTTCTAAAGGCGGTTAGCAAGCAGCTTAGTTAAAAACTTCAAGCACGTGTTGGTCAACAAGATGGGCCGAAAGTCTCCGACAACTTCAGGGCTCAGCTTTTTGGGGATCAGAGTAATTAATGAAGTGTTAAGACATTCCAAATTGCATCTACCCTAATAGAACTCCTTCACAAGTTGCATGAAATCCTCTTTTAGGATTGGCCAACACTTCTTTAAGATCAGGCCAGAAAAACCATCGGGACCAGGACCACGATCCAGTGGCATGTTCTTAATGACAGATTCAACCTCGGAATCAGAGAAAGGCCGGGATAAATCCTCAAGGCCATCAACACGCGCAATTAGTGTGTCCAAATCAAAACCCATGCGGATTCCTTTTGCAGTGCCCATACGCTGATTAAAATCAGACCAAAACATGTGTAACACCCACGATGCAGCTATATCTCCCACGTGTTGGAGCACGACTTAGAGGCATAGCCGCATAGTAGGCATGTCGCAGGAGGGGTAATCTTTACACATCCCATGTACTGAATAAGAAAGAGATACAGAGTTGGCTTACAATCGCCACTTCACACAATTACATGAATAAAGAATTACATCAACCAAATACATTCAAGGTCCGTCTACGGAAGCAAAATAAAAGAAGACTACCCCAAAAGCTACACAGATCCCCGATCATCCCAACTAGGCTCCACTATTGATCAACTGGAAACAGAACAACACAAAGGACACGATCTTCAACTACTGATCGTCTGGAAAGGAAACATAGTAACGTCCTGAATCCTCGTCAAACTCCCACTTGATTTCGGTCGCATCCCCTGGACTGGCATCATCGGCACCTGCATCTAGTTTTGGAAGTAATCTGTGAGTCACAGGGACTCAGCAATCTCAGACCCTCGCGATCAAGACTATTTAAGCTTATGGGTAGGAAAAGGTAGTGAGGTGGAGCTGCAGCAAGCACTAGCATATATGGTGGCTAACTTACGCAAATGAGAGCGAGAAGAGAAGCAAAGGACGGTCATGAACTAGAAGTGATCAAGAAGTGATCCTGAGACTACTTGCATTCAAGCATAACACAAGAACCGTGTTCACTTCCTGGACTCCGCCGGAAAGAGACCATCATGGTTACACACGCGGTTGATGTATTTTAATTATGGTCAACTTCAGGTTTTCTACAACCGGACATTAACGATTAAGTTAAGTGTCAAGTTCTCTACAACTGGACGTTAACAAATTCCCATCTGCCCATAACTGCAGGCACATCTTTCGAAAGTTCAAAACCTTGCAGGGGTGTCCCAACTTAGCCCATCACAAGCTCTCACGGTGAACGAAGGATATTCCTTCTCCCAGGAAGACCTGATCAGACTCAGAATCCCGGTTACAAGACATTTCGACAATGGTAAAACAAGACCAGCAAGACCGCCCGATGCGCCGACATCCTGATAGGAGTTGCACATATCTCGTTCTCAGGGCAACACCGGATGAACACTACGTACAGCTAAAACCAGCACTCAAGTTTCCCCGAGGTGGCGCCGCAAGTGGCTCTGTTTCGAACCAACACTTAGACAAGCATTGGCCCGGGGGGTTTAAAATAAAGATGACCGTCGGGATGCGCGACTCCCAAAGGAAAAGTTTAGGTGGCGAATGGTAAAACCAAGGTTGGGCCTTGCTGGAGGAGTTTTATTCAAGGCGAACTGTCAAGGGGTTCCCATTATAACTCAACCGCGTAAGGAACGCAAAATCCGGGAACATAACACCGATATGACGGAAAGTAGGGCGGCAAGAGTGGAACAAAACACCAGGCATAAGGCCGAGCCTTCCACCCTTTACCAAGTATATAGATGCATTACTTAAATAAGAGATATTGTGATATCCCAACAAGTAAACATGTTCCAACAAGGAACAACATCTCCATGTTCCAACAAGGAACAAACTTCGATCTTCACCTGCAACTAACAACGCTATAAGAGGGGCTGAGCAAAGCGGTAACATAGCCAAACAACGGTTTGCTAGGACAAGGTGGGTTAGAGGCATGGTTCAACCATATGGGAGGCATGATAAGTAATTGGTAGGTATCGCAGCATAGGGATAGCAAAAGAGCGAGCAACTAGCAAGCAAAGATAGAAGTGATTTCGAGGGTATGGTCATCTTGCCTGATATCCCGCAAGGAAGAGGAACGAGTCCATGAAGAAGACAAACGGACGTAGACGAATGAATCCTCACAAACGCGACGTTATCGGAACCAACCCGAGGAAGCAACACTGGAAAGAAAGCAAACAACATAGTAAACAACCACCACATGAGCATGGCAAGATGCACAACCGAGTATGATGCATGTCCGATTTAACGAAGCATGACATGTCAAAGTGCACAAGCAATCCTACAAATTAAGTGGAGCTCAATATGCAACGAGATGCATATTGAGGAACACTACATCAATTATTTAGTTCTCTCTCGGTTATGAACCCAACAAGATTAAATGTTGTTAGCATGGAAAGAGGTGAAACAAGATGAAACCACCTAACTAGGCAAGTTTAAATGAGGCCGGAACAACAAAACAACAAGTCCGGAAAACCCTCATATGCATATATTGGGTTTGGTACTGTTCTGCCTTAAACAATATTTTAGAGTTGTTAAACATGAAAATTGATGCCAGCATGTTAAACTAGGCAAAATTCTACCCCATTTACATATAAAGTTTATTAGGTTTGGAGCTACGGTTATTTAGTTATGAATTAAAGCATTTTAGCAAGTTATAGGAGCAAATTTAATCAAATAGCACTTTAAATATTTTAAACATGATTGAAAGTTGGATATAATTAACCTACACATAAATCTAAGCATTTTTCATATTAAGTTTGTTTTAATCCGATGCACGGTTGGGGAGTTATAAAATGCATGGAGTTTAGGGGCCATCCTGCAAAACTGGCACTCGCTGGAAAAAATAGACAAATACACAGCCAGGAAAAAAAAACACCAGGCTGAATGTGCTGCAACGCTGGGCTGAACAGGAGGTCTGTGGGGAGCTCACCCATGGGCCAAGCCCAGCTGGAGAGGAGGAGGCTCGATCGGCATAGATCTCGGCCTTGTGCGTGCTTGCGGCCCAGGAGACTGGAGCGGAGGCCGGTAGAGGGCAAGCTGGGCCGGTAGATGCACTAGGCCTTGGCGCTCTGCAGCCCACACAAGCGATGAGGAGGCACGAGGCAGCAGGCGTCGCCCTTCTCTCCTTGATGCACAGACTGAAGCCGACCGCGGTGGCTTCAGGTGGGACAGGGGACGACGTCCACGCGGGGAACGCAAGGAGGCGGCGGAGACGGGTAGATCCAGGCGCGTGATGGTGTTTTCCGGCAAGTTGGCACGCGGGCGAAGCTGAAGGAGGCGGCGCATGGAAGGTCCAGGAGCGGGACGACGAACTGATGCAGGGCCGCAGCAGGTTCAGTACAGAGGCGTCGACCTCCTGCTCGATGCAGTAGCAAAGGGGCGGCGAGCTTGCAGCGGATGCCGTGGTGGACTTGGCGCGACGTAGGCGAGGTAGCAGGCCGGCGGCGACTCCTGCTGCTGGAAGGCGAGCTTGGGGCTCGGCTCCCATTGTGGTGGTCTCCTATGAAAAACAACAGAGAGGGAGAGAACATGAGAGGGAGGAGACCGCAACGGGGGAAAGGAAAAGAGGAGGGGCGCGAGGTAAAGAGGTGCTCTGCTCCGGCGAGCTGGCGTAGGGAGGTGCTGCTGCCGATCCGTCCTGGACGGAGGCAGGGGAGGAGACGAGGCGCTCGGGCCTTGCGGCGCTGCACGGGGCTGCTGGATCCAGAGCCTCTGCGGGATGAACTGGGGTGACAGGGGCCGTTCGATCTGGATCTGACGCTCCAGATCGACGGTGGGGAGCTGCAACAAGTCAGTTGGTTGTGGTGTGGTGGATCTGGTGGTGCGAGGGCGGCTGCGTGTGGATAGGCTCGGGTAGGATCCCGAGGAAGATGCTGCTGCCGGCGGCGCGAGGGACAAGCTGTCTAGAAATTAGCGTTTGACTAGGAATGGACGAATATATATACATCACGGGTTAGGTTAGGGGCTATCTCGTCCCTCCGATCAAAATCGGACGGTTAGGAAAAATAGGCTAGGGAGCCTAAATAAGAAAACGGAGATGTTTTGTAGATGTTTGGGGATGATCCGGACACAACGGTAGCGTCAGCCCGAGTCGGGTCCGGGACAGCTGTCGGGCGCGCGCGAGGAGGGTCGCGGGATGACGAGAGAGGTTTGGTAGGGCCTGGCGGTGAGTAGTGGGCTGTGTAGACGGTCTCGAGCTGAGAGAAGAGAAGAGAGAGACCCGGCGACTGTTTCTGGAGACCGAAAACGTCCGACGTGTGCCCGGCTATAATGCCGCTATAGTTATCCGTTGGGCTATGAAACGAACTCCGAATGCGATGAAACTTGGCAGGCAGCCTACCTACAACATAACAATACCACATGCCAACTTTCAACCCATTCCGAGAACATTTTCCGGCCACTTATAAAATACTATTTCGGACATGCCGCGGGCGCGTGCAAGTGTGGTTGGGCTCAGAACGAACAACGGATGGAACGAGGAGACCGGGACGGATGCAAGTTTTGAAAACATGAAGATGCAATGCGGATGATGACATGATAAGATGCAACACGCAAGCAAATGACAAGGCAACAACAACGAACAACTGGAGGACACCTGGCACATCGGTCTCGGGGCGTCAGGCCCGCCCCGCCGCCCCAACCAGCGACGTCCCGGTTTCCCGCCTCCACCGTTTGCCACCCCAGGCGCATGGGAGACACGTTGCGGACGTGCAGAACCGAGGGGACGGGTGAGGCGACCACTCCCCACCCCGTTGTAACGCCCCGAGACCGATGTGCCAGGTGTCCTCCAGTTATTCGCTGTTGTTGCCT
Organism: Triticum urartu; assembly: GCF_003073215.2. Lineage (NCBI taxonomy): Eukaryota > Viridiplantae > Streptophyta > Magnoliopsida > Poales > Poaceae > Triticum > Triticum urartu. Next base: position 3,422 of record NW_024117867.1, on the reverse strand, counting down.
TGTCTTTGCTTGCGTGTCATGCATTTCATATCATGTCATCATGTTTTCAGAACTTGCATCCGTCCCGGTCTCCTCGTCCTCTTCTGCTGTCCGAAATATTATTTTATAAGTGGCCGGAAAATGTTCTCGGAATGGGATGAGAGTTGACGTGTGGTCTTATTATAGTGTAGATAGACCGCCTGTCAAGTTTCATCGCATTCGGAGATCGTTTGATGCTCCAACGGATAACTATAGCGGCAGTGTAGCCGGTCTAACGTCGGACGTTTTCAGTCTCGGAAACCGTGTCGGGCTGCATCTCTCCCCTCTTCTCTCATACCAACCCGCTCTTCACAATCCGCCAGACCCAACCTAACCTCTCTCGTCAGCCCGCGGCCCTCCTCGCGCGCGTCCGAAAGCTGTTCCGGACCCGACCCGGACTGTCGCCACCGTTGTGTCCGGATCATCTCCAAACATCTACAAAATATCACCGTTTTATTATTTTGATCTGATGATCCAGATCCCTCTCCTTTCACCTACATGCTATATATAGCCCATAATCCCTAAATTCTAGCCCGCTTGTCCCATCCATTCCGTGCCCGCCGCCGCCACCATCTTCTTCGGGATCCGCACTGCCCACCCTCCAGCCGCCACCCACTCTCCCTTGAATCCTCCATCGAGCCACCCAGAGCATCGCCCGATCCCCGCTGCTCCATCCACCCCATCGATCCACTAGGCCCTCCCCGCAAGCAGCCTCTCAAGGGCCCCCTGCATCCCTCGCCGTGCCCCGTCTCTCCTGCCTTACCATCAAGCCCCGCCATTCCCCGCCGACGACCTAGACTAGCGGCGCTGCCTGTCGCTCGTCGCCGGCGGCCTCAACCACCAGGGCGCCGCCGCCAGACCAACAGGTCCCCTGCCTCATGCCCCTTTTAATTTTCCTGAATCTCCTGCTCCTCTAACCTCTGGATTCTGTCCGGTTTGACCAAGTTGCCGCCAGGGAATCCCATGATGCATCTCCGGCCGCCGTGCCCGCCTGGTTCGGCCCTGAATCCGTCGCCAGCGACCAAAGCTCCGTCCTCTTCCGGCCACCTCCGTTTGTTTCCCCGTTCCCGGCACCGACGTGGAGCCGTGCCGCCTGCAGCCGTGCCAAGACATCGGTGCTGCTCTGCTTATTGGCGAACAGAGGACATGCGCCGCCTCCTTCAGCTTCGCCCGCGCGCCACCTCGCCGGAGAATGTCGTCACATGCCCGAATCCGCTCATCTCCGCCGTGTCCCGTGCGCGCCGCCGCTGCGGCCCCTGTACTGAACCTGCTGCTGCCCTGCATCAGCCCGTCGTCCCGCTCCTGGACCTCCCCGCGCCCAGTTCATCGTCCCCGCGCCCGTCGTCACCGGATCCGGTGGGCACAGGCCGGAGATAGCCCCTGCTCGCGTCGCTAGCATCTGCCTCCTCTGCTCCAGGTCGCGCCCCTGCCGGCCTCCTCCTCTCCACAGTTCTGGGCCGAGGCCCGTGGTGAGCAGCACCCGGGTTCCCCCCCCTGCACTATTGGGCAGCCCAGTTTCGGCCCATGCGTGTTTTTTTCCTGGTGTGTTTTTTTCCTTTTATCCCAGAGATTGCAGTTTTACAGAAAAGCCCTTGTTGATCATGCATTTAATATCTCACAAACCGTGCATCGGATTAAAATAAATTATATATGAAACTTGCTTAGAATTTCATCTAGTTTAATAATATGCAACTTTCATCCATGTTAAAAATGTTTAAACTGTTGGTTGTGTAAATTTGCTCCTATGCCTTGTTAAAATGCTTTAATTCATAACAAATTAACCGTAGCTCCAAACCTAATAAACTTTATATGTTAATGGGGTAGAAAAATGCCTAGTTTAACATGGTGTACTTGTTTTGCATGTTTAACAAACCTAAAATTGTGTTTAGGTCAGAACAGTACCAAATCTATAATATGCATATGGGGATTTACCGGAATTGTTGTTCGTTGCTTCCGGCCTCATTTAAACTTGACTAGATAGGTATTTTTATTTTGCTTCACCCTCTTGCCATGTTTAACAACATTTAATATTGTTGAGTACCTAACCGAGAGGGAAATAAATAACTTGAATGTGGTGTTTCGTCAATATGCAACGGAGTTGCATGTTGAGCTCCACTTAATTTGTAGGATTGTTTGTGCATTTTGCCATGCCATGCCTCATTAAACTGGACATGCATCATACTTGATTGTGCTGGAGTTGTTTTATCTTTGTCGAAGGTGTCTTGTAGAACCGGGATGCCGAGTCTGAACGGAATGTCTCGGGAGAAGGTTTATCCTTCGTTGACCGTGAGATCTTGTGATGGGCTAAGTTGGGACACCCCTGCAGGGATTGAACTTTCGAAAGCCGTGCCCGCGGTTATGGGCAGATGGGAAGTTGTTAACGTCCGGTTGTAGAAAACCTGAAGTTGATCTTAATTAAAAAAAACATCAACCGCGTGTGTAACCGTGATGGTCTCTTTCCGGTGGAGTCCGGGAAGTGAACACGGTGTTGGAGTAATGCTTGACGTAGGTTGTTCTAGGATCACTTCTTGATCATAGTTTCTCGACCGTGCTTTGCCCTCTTTTCTCGCTCTCATTTGCATATGTTAGCCACCATATATGCTAGTCGTGTGCTGCAGCTCCACCTCATACCTTTGCCTTACCTATAAGCTTAAATAGTCTTGATCGCGAGGGTGTGAGATTGCTGAGTCCCTGTGACTCACAGATACTTCCAAAACCATCTTGCAGGTGCCGATGAGTCCAAGCAGGTGACGCAACCAAGCTCAAGGAGGAGCTCGATGAAGATCTTGGCCTTTATGTTGTTACGTTTCCAGTTGATCAGTAGTGGAGCCCAGTCGGGACGATCGGGGATCTGTGTAGATTTTGGGGTAGTCTTCTTTTATTTTGCTTCCGTAGACAGACCTTGAATGTATCTGGTTGATGTAATTCTTTATTCATGTAATTGTGTGAAGTGGCGATTGTAAGCCAACTATGTATCTCTTTTCCCTTATGTATTACATGGGTTGTGTGAAGATTACCTCACTTGCGACATTGCTTTCAATGCGGTTATGCCTCTAAGTTGTGCTTCGACACGTGGGAGATATAGCCGCATCTAGGGTGCTACACCCGTGATCGTGGGGAGTGGACGCCTTGAAGACCGTGCCTTAGCCCCATTCAGTAAATGGGTCGCGCCTCCACGCCTCCCTCCGTTTATGGGGAAGGCGCGAATCGCCCCTTTACTACGATGTGATGCATGCCTGCGGGAACCAACCCCACGCATGCCGCCCACGTCACACGCGCCTCCCCACGCCGCGCCACGTGCGAGAATCATGGGAAGCGCAGCGCGCGAAGAATCTTACCGAGGTAAAAACCGCCCCGCCTGCCCACGCACCGTTTTTGGGACTAGCCCAACAACGCGTCGCGCT
>NW_024117866.1:0-19340 GCF_003073215.2 Triticum urartu | reverse complement strand
AAGAGCGGCGGCAGTGCGAGAGGAGAAGGTCGAAAATGGCAACGGAGAGGAGGGCGCGCGTGCTCCGATGCTCCCCCTCCCCCCTACTTATATCCCCTGGGCTGTGAAGCCGAGGGGGCGGGGCGTGGGATCATGGGATTAACTGCGGCCACGACCCCACGTCCCCACAATTATTGCGCGAGTTACTGCGCGCAGTAACTCCGCAGGGAATCACAACGGTCTGCCTCGGCCGCAGCGGATCCGCCCGCGCACCGAGGCCCAATTGTGGTGGGCCCGGCCTGCTGTCACGTCCCATTGCGTGTGTGGGCTGGCAGGCTGGCCCGGATAGCTGGCGTCGTGTGCGTGCTCGCAACAGGAGGCGGGCTAGAGGCTTAGAAGGCACGCCACCTGATTCCCGCCTCGACATTTCAATGTCACCAGACAAATCCGCCTAGTCATGGCCGACTCCCAGCGGGCGGCATACCAGAAGACGGATGAAGCATTCAGCAAGAGCACTCGGAGAAGGAAGCTGCTAAGGCACCTCGACTTGTCAACCGCGACGCTTCACCAGCTTCGGTTACTACTGTCAGAGTAATGGGCCACGGGTAGCCTAAACCGAGTCCCTGAGCATTTCAAGACATCGGGCCGGCTACGCCCCTCAAGCGTCAAGGATGAAGCGCCGCCTTCTGGTGGCCGGCTGGCTTAAGCGGTCGACTGCAAGAGGGCGGCCAAGCACCAGAAGACGGCCCCCAAGACGGGCTGACTCCCAGGTCCCAAAGGGAGGCCGGCTCCTGGCAGGCGGCCCACGGCGCCCTCAAAGTCTGCGCCCCCATAAAGAAGACAAGACAGGATGTGGCTACAGTGTAGCCCATCACCCCCATATCCAGGGCAGGGCGTTGCCACAGTGTCCCGTACCGGCCGAGATCTCCGCACGGCGCGGCAGTGTTGCCAATCCACCCTTGACGTCACCCCTGTCAAGTGGAACCCTATTCCCATGACGGCCTATCGGTACGACCTGAAGGCGGCGGGCCCTACTAGGCAGCGAGAGCCCAGAGGGCAGCAGCACCTGACCAGTCGGACCCGAGGGAGGCCGGCCTCTAGCAGGGGGGCCACTCTTCCCTTGGAGTCCGCACGGCGCGGCAGTGTTGCCAATCCACCCTTGACGTCACCCCTGTCAAGTGGAACCCTATTCCCATGACGGCCTATCGGTACGACCTGAAGGCGGCGGGCCCTACTAGGCAGCGAGAGCCCAGAGGGCAGCAGCACCTGACCAGTCGGACCCGAGGGAGGCCGGCCTCTAGCAGGGGGGCCACTCTTCCCTTGGAGTCCACGCGCCATTAACCAGGCGAGACACGGTGTGGCTACAGTGATCTCCCACCAGACGGCGAGACGAGGAGCCGGCGATAGGAGACACTGACAGTCCGGCCCTACACCCGGCCAGATTACAATTGTACCCCGGGGGTAGGCCTATATTAAACTCCTAGGGCCTGTTAGACCTAGACACCCACGTAGAGAGAGGAGAGAGCTGGCCCTGCTTTCTTCTGCCTCCAGCATACAGCTCGAGGAGCACCATTGTACTCGCTAGTGCCTTAGCGATCATGCGGAGACCCCGCAGAGCAGGATTAGGGGTGTTATCTCATAGGACAGCCCCAAACCTGGGTAAGATTCGCCGGTGTGCATGTCTTCACCTCATCCCATTTCCTGGCACTGGCGACGTCCTACTAGCCCCCATCATGATTAGCCATCCTTTGGCATATGTCGCACCAAACCCGCGACAATCAACCCCAAAGTTCACCTTATGGTAGGAAGTGACTATGATAATCTAATGGTCTAAGGAACTAAAACACTTGCTAACACTATGTGCTATAACAATTAACTTAAAACGATATTATGTCAAAGTATAACATACAAGTTTGTGTCGATTCAATATATGATCGTTCTTCTAACGTCATACTTTCAATGTTGTTTTAGTACTATTGTTAAACTTAGCGATATACTAAGATCCCTAGAATATGATCACCAACAACACTTGAGCCAGTCTTACAGGCAAGACTAGGTACCTATTCTTTACCGCTTACAATTCCACACGTGCATATGAGTTTTCCACTCGATCAATTGCATATTCCAGGATCATAGCAACCATAGAATGAAATATAAACTCTTAATTATGAACACGGACATATAGTAATACAATATTATTTCCTCTACGACATATTTCCAATAGTCTTCCACTTGCACTAGAGTCAATAATCTAGTTAGCACATTTTCTTTTACACCAATGTCAATCTGGTGTTTGTCCATGCTTTGCTTGTGGTATAACCTTCGTCTTATCGGACCTTGACAAATTCAGATCCGTTTGTATCATTTTCATATTTATGCTTATACCATGCTTCCGCAAGAATTCATAATTTATGTGAAACAAGCTTTGTATGTATTGAATCACTGGCAGAACCGTTGATTCCTTAGATTGAGCTATGGAACCACTAATGAGAACAGTGTTCTATTTGCACAATCATCTAGAAAACATATCAAGATCGTAAATGAACCTTTGATTCATCACCCTCTATTGTTGTTTTCTAAAGCAATGATATACTTAGCCTTCCGTTATAGAATTCAGCACAATAACTTTCTTTGACCAATTACAACTTACTGTGCCACCATTAATCATTTAGTTGAAACCAAAAATCCCTTGGAGCACTGATAAAGATTTTATCAATGTACTTACTTTCAACAAGCCTGTATCGATGTAACTTCTTACAACAATCTCTTCATCTTCTCCCTATACGAGAAACATGTCATTAGTACTTAACGACATTTTGTCTGTGCAATTATTTGCTTTTGTGTGTGTAGATGATGTTCACAAGGCTTTGCATGATTCTCCTACTGGATTGATACCTTGGTTCTCATTAAGGGAAATTATTATCTTTATTGTGCTGTGTCTCCTCTCTTTGGTGAAAAAGCCAACGCAGCTCACATGTAGCAGCAGACACAATGAAAATGTCAAAGAAAATCTCCCCATGGAACTTCTCCCAGGAAAGAATACGGAGCCAATCCGATTCAGATTCAGAGTCGAGCTAATGTTGAGACATGTCCAACATAAAATACAAACTGGGTAGTGTGAAATTAGATGTTCAGTTATTTAATCAATGCCTAACTCACAAAGGAGAGATGTCAGGTTGTTGGCAATGTTGTAATTTATCCTCTTTAACACATTTTCGGCATTTAGCTCATCCAAGAAATAAGTCATGTTCATGTGAAACCTTATTTTCCATAACCTGGCTCTATCCCAAGTCTATCTGTGGGCGGACCCCCGAGCAAGTGGACGATTCCTCGTCTAGCAAGGTTGGCCCTGCAGCGCACTCCACTGACAAGTCCTTAAATGACTGTTCATACTACCCAGGTGCCCGGCACAGGGCTATGCCTAGGGCTATCATCACGACCACCTGAAGGGCATGCAATAAGATGGGACACTGGCATGGACGAAAGAGAACAAAGAGCAGTGTGGCGCGTCATGTCGGGGAAAGCATTCGAGCACCTGAGAAGGTACAGTGTCAGCTCAGCTACTACCAGGCATCACGAGCAAGTGGATTAATCGAACCGACTATCGTTTAGTATATTTCTTTGTTGCATTCTACCGACCAAGTATTGTGCGCCCCACGCCGATATAAAATCCCTTGTGTTCATCATTTTTCTGCCTGCCTTAGAGTGTTGATTGTCTAGGCATTTTAGCCCCTGGCCGAACTCATAAATACAAGGTATCCTTGATCCCTGGTGTCCAGAGAACATACTCCGACATTTGTTGCGCCGGGTAGGCAGCTGAGGCCAAGTTAAGAAGCTTGCAACTAAGGTAGCTAGGCATGGCCAATGGCCAAGAACCACCGATCCAGGAACACTCCCCAGGAGACTCCCGGCACCAAGCGGGTGAGGACGTACAATCCCCCCCGCGGCGTCAACTCATTTTGTGTTAGAGTACTCCCGTGTAAGTCTTGTATGTATGTGTGTCCATGTGGAATTCTAAGCCTAGTCTGTTTGGGTCTAGCCTGGTAGTATATATACATGACCACCCCGTGTAATCTGATCATCCAGAAAAAGATCAATAAAGATAAAAAATCTCAGGAGCGACACGCCCCTGTTGCAATCGAAAAATAGTCTGATCAGCTTTTGTCATTCGCGACGTTCTACGTGGGTTCCGCCGAAGTCGATCGATCCGGCCAGTTACGAGCTAGCAAGACGCCTTGGTGGCACTGTAGATCCAAAGCCAGCTGCTTGTGTGCTTGCACGTACGCACGTGTAGCTCATCGGTGATTTGGTCTAGCGATCAAAAGCGAACAATTGATATCAGAGCCTCGACGATCTACGATGACGAACAGTGACGCTGACTCAGTCAAGTCCGACAATGGCGGTTCCAAGGGGAACAAGACCGGCAACGACGGTTCCAAGGCGAACAAAAACGGTGACAAGATGAAAAAGGGCGGGAAGTCAGCGACTAGTGGTGGCGGAACGGGCGGCGCCAACGTGCAGGCGCATCGCAACATCCCCATCCAATATCCGATGCTCACCGACGTCAACTATGGCGTGTGGGCGGTCAAGATGAAGATTATTCTCCGAACCCTTCGAGTGTGGGAGGCCATTATGGACGACGATGTCGACCAGGAGTGCGACGAAGATGCCATGGCCACCATAGCCAAGTCTATGCCAGATTCCGTGCTGATGACATTGGCGGAGTTCGAGACAGTAAGAGAGGCGTGGAATATATACATGACCACCACGTGTAATCTGATCAGCCAGAAAAAGATCAATGAAGATAAAAAAGCTCAGGAGCGACACACCCCTGTTGCAATCGAAAAATAGTCCCGATCAGCTTTTGTCGTTCGCGACGTTCTACGTGGGTTCCGTAGAAGTCGATCGATCCGGCCAGTTACGAGCTAGCAAGACGCCTTGGTGGCACTGTAGATCCATAGCCAGCTGCTTGTGTGCTTGCACGTACGCACGTGTAGCTCATCGGTTATTTGGTCTAGCGATTAAAAGCCAACAATTGGTATCTAGAGCCTTGACGATCTATGATGACGGATAGTGACGCTGAGTCAGTCAAGTCCAGCGACGGCGGCTCCAAGGGGAACAAGTCCGGCAACGGCGGTTCCAAGGCGAACAAGAACGGCGACAAGGTGAAAAACGGCGGGAAGTCAGCGACTACTGGTGGCGGAACGGGAGGCGCCAACGTGCAGGCGCATCGCAATATCCCCATCCAGTACCCGATGCTCACCGACGCCAACTATGGCGTGTGGGCGGTTAAGATGAAAATTATTCTCCGAACCCTTTGAGTGTGGGAGGCCATTACGGACGACGATGTCGATCAGGAGTGCGACGAAGGTGCCATGGCCGCCATAGCCCAGTCTATACCAAATTCCGTACTGATGACATTGGCGGAGTTCAAAACAGCAAAAGAGGCGTGGAATATATACATGACCACCCCGTGTAATTTGATCAGCTAGAAAAAGATCAATAAAGGTAAAAAAGCTCAGGAGCGACACACCCCTGTTGCAATCGAAAAATAGTCCCGATCAGCTTTTGTCGTTCGCGACATTCTACGTGGGTTCCGTAGAAGTCGATCGATCCGGCCAGTTACGAGCTAGCAAGACGCCTTGGTGGCACTGTAGATCCATAGCTAGCTGCTTGTGTGCTTGCACGTATGCACGTGTAGCTCATCGGTTATTTGTTCTAGCGATCAAAAGCCAACAATTGGTATCTAGAGCCTCAATGATCTACAATGACGGACAGTGACGCTGAGTCAGTCAAGTCCGGCAACGGCGGCTCCAAGGGGAACAAGTCCAGTAACGGCGCTTCCAAGGCAAACAAGAACGGCGACAAGGTGAAAAACGGCGGGAAGTCAGCGACTAGTGGTGGCGGAACGGGAGGCGCCAACGTGCAGGCGCATCGCAACATCCCCATCCAGTACCCGATGCTCACCGACGCCAACTATGGCGTGTGGGCGGTAAAGATGAAGATTATTCTCTGAACCCTTCGAGTGTGGGAGGCCATTATGGACGACGCCATAGCCCAGTCTGTGCCAGATTCCGTGCTGATGACATTGGCGGAGTTTAAGACAATAAGAGAGGCGTGGAATATATACATGACCACCCCGTGTAATGTGATCAGCCAGAAAGAGATCAATGAAGATAAAAAAGCTCAGGAGCGACACTCCCCTGTTGCAATCGAAAAATAGTCCCGATCAGCTTTTGTCGTTCGCGACGTTCTGCGTGGGTTCCGCCGAAGTCGAATGATCCGGCCAGTTATGAGCTAGCAAGACGCCTTGGTGGCACTGTAGATCCAAAGCCAGCTGCTTGTGTGCTTGCACGTACGCACGTGTAGCTAATCGGTTATTTAGTCTAGCGATCAAAAGCCAACAATTGGTACCTAGAGCCTCGGCGATCTACGATAACGGACAGTGATGCTGAGTCAGTCAAGTCTAGCAACGATGGTTTCAAGGGGAACAAGTTCGGCAACGGCGGTTCCAAGGTGAACAAGAACGGTGACAAGGTGAAAAAGGGCGGGAAGTCAGCGATTAGTGATGGCGGAACGGGCGGCGCCAACGTGCAGGCGCATTGCAACATCCCCATCCAGTACCCGATGCTCACCGACGCCAACTATGGCGTGTGGGCGGTCAAGATCAAGATTATTCTCCGAACCCTTAGAGTGTGGGAGGCCATTACGGACGACGATGTCGACCAGGAGTGCGACGAAGGTGCCATGGCCGCCATAGCCCAGCCTGTGCCAGATTCCGTGCTGATGACATTGGCGGAGTTCGAGACAGCAAGAGAGGCGTGGAACGCACTCAAAGAGATGAGGATTGGAGAAGATCGCGTCACGAAGGCTCGGGCACAAGTGCTGAAGCGCCAATTTCACAAGTTGCAGATGGAGGAAACTGAATCGGTGAACGACTATGCCATGCGTCTTACTACTTTGGTGGGAGAGATCCGCGCGCTTGGTGCAAAGCTCGACGAGACCGAGATTGTGGAGAAGTTTTTTAGTTCAGTGACTGATAAATTCATGTACATCATCGGCACGCTCGAGCAGCTTTACGACATCGACGACATGACCATAACGGAGGCGATCGGACGCTTGCGGACATGGGAAGAGAATGCTCGTGGTTGTCAGAAGGGCAATGGAGGAGGTAGTGACCAACTCATGTACTCGCGCGTAGATTGGGAGTCCGCAAGTAGCAAAGGAAGGCCAACGTTGGCGAAGGCTCAAGCAACGCGAAGCGCGGCGGACAAACCGAAGAAGGCAAAGGAAAAGGCAAGCCACAAGGTCGTGGTAAGGTGGACCGATCTAAAGAGCGGAAGCCACGGAACTTGGATATGTCCGAGGTCAAGTTCTATAAATGCAACGAGATGGGTCACTTTGCGAAGGATTGTCCGGAGCCTAACAAGCGGGAGATCAAGGCAAATTTGGCAAAGAAGGAAGATGAACGTCCAGGTCTTCTGATGGCCGAAGTTTGTGATCTCGTCTAAACAGCGGTTGTGAAACCAAATCGGAAGGTGCTACTTCATGAGAAAAAGGTAACACCAAAGTTATCCGGGAGCCAAAACGTGTCGTGGTATCTCAACACGGGTGCCAGTAACCACATGACAGGGTGCAAGGAGAAGTTCCTCGAATATGATGTTCAAGGCTCGGTCAAGTTCGGTGATGGTTCAAATGTGGAGATTTGCAGGCAAGGTTCTGTCCTCTTCGAGGGTCTCATAGGAGAACATCGCATACTCATCGGAGTGTACTACATCCCACGGCTGCGCAACAACATCATCTCTGTCGGGAAACTTGACTAGAATGGATGCAAGGTGGATATTGAGAACGGAGTGATGACGATCTTCAACAACCTCCGAAACGTGCTAGCGCGTGTGAATCGCACGCGGAACAAGCTCTATATCCACAACCATGATCAATCTCAATCGGAGTGTTGGCTCGCCAAGAGTGATGATGATTCGTGGTTATGGCATGCTAGATTTGGACATGTTAACTTCTACGCTTTGAAGAAGATGTCGAAGATGGAGATGGTATCTGGGATGCCGTTTATCGACCATGTTGATCGAGTATGTGATGGGTGCTTGGTTGGAAAACAGCACCGCAGGCCGTTCCCTGCTCAGTCTACCTATCGTGCAAGTGATGCGATTGAGCTGCTTCATGGTGATCTATGTGGCCCTATCACTCCAGTAACTCACGGAGGAAAAAAGTGTTTCTTCCTAGTGGTAAATGACTACTCGAGATATATGTGGGTCGTTCTCCTACGATCTAAAGATGAGGCGTATGAAGCGTTCAAGAAGCTAAAGGCTGCAACGGAGATGGAACACAAGCAGAAGGTTCGCGCTCTACGGGCAGATCGCGGCGGAGAGTTTACATCAAACGAGTTCAACGACTACTGCGAGAAGATTGACATAAAGAGGTTCATCACGGCACCTTATACGCCGCAGCAGAACGGGGTTGTCGAAAGGAGCAATCGAATCGTCATTGACATGGCGAGAAGTTTACTAAAGAGCAAGAACTTGCCGGGGACTTTTTGGGGAGAAGCTATCTCGACGGCCGTCTATCTTCTCAACAGGGCTCCAACGAAGGCAGTGATCGGCAAGACTCCGTATGAAGCAATTTACGGACGGAAGCCGAATGTGTCTCATCTACGGACGTTTGGGTGTGTGGCACATGTGAAGATGGCGGAGCCGCATCTCTCAAAGCTTGCCGATCGCAGCACCAAGATGGTGTTCATCGGATACAAGAGGAGTTCCGGCACCAAGGCATACCGCTTCTATGATACACGAACCAAGCGTCTACGGATTTCACGCGACGTCGTGTTTGAAGAAAACCAAGCGTGGAATTGAAGCGCAACAGCCAACGATGCTCCAAACGGTAACAACTTCACAGTTGAATTTCCAACTGATGATGATGCAGGGGAGGACGTCCAGGTGGTTGGCAAGACGCCCAACCAAGGTGACCACAATGGTAGTGATCATCATGGTGCCGACACGAACGACGACGCCGATGACGTGGATCGCAAGGTCGCAAGGTGATAGCGACAACGCCGCGCAAGACACGGGTGAAGATCTCGGCAACCACATCGACAACGAGGCGCATAGTGATGATGACAATCAAGATGATGGTCACAATCACGACGACTACGCCGATGACGTGGATGCCAACGACCCGCCATCTACCATGCCCGAGACTCAACCATTTTTCTCAAGTGCATCGACACCGACACAATTTGTGTCGCCTCCTTCGCAAGCCACAATGGATTCTTCCGGGCCTCGTCGCTATAAGACCCTCAAGAAATTCTACAAGTACGCAAAGCCAGTTACGCTCGAGTACTCCGATTTGTGTTTACTCGGAGTTGAGGAGCCGGCGAACTTCGTAGAGGCGAGCAAAAGTTCAAGTTGGATGCACACCATGAATGAGGATATGAAGGCGATCGAGAGCAATGGCACGTTGACTTTGGTAATCCGACCTCTGAACCAAAAGGCCATAGGTTTGAAGTGGGTTTACAAGTTTAAGAAGGACACGAAGGGTGCCATTGTGAAGTACAAGGCAAGACTCGTTGCAAAGGGCTACGTACAACGTCAAGGAGTTGACTATGAGGAGGTGTTTGCACCGGTTGCTCGAATCGAGACGGTGAGAGTGCTCCTAGCTTTGGCAGCACAAGAGGATTGGAAGGTTCATCATATGGATGTGAAATCCGCTTTCCTCAACGGCGACCTCAAAGAAGAAGTATACGTGGAACAACCCCTCGGCTACGAGAAGAAATGCGAAGAAGGGAAAGTTTACAAGGTCAAGAACACTTTATGGGTTGAAGCAAGCGCTAAGAGCTTGGAACTCAATGTTAGACCGAAGTTTGGTCTCGCACAGGTTCAAAAGATGTCTCCTCGAGGATGCAAAAGACAGTCAACTAAGCATCAAAGTACAAGTGAAGGTTGAAGACATGACCAGTGAGGAGAGTTGTCGTCAAGCTATGGATGAGCCGACGACAAGAAAGACGATCTCTGAAATGCTACTAGAAACGGCAAAAGCAATGCCGAGGATAAAAATTACGAGCTAGCAAGACGCCTTGGTGGCACTGTAGATCCAAAGCCAGCTGCTTGTGTGCTTGCACGTACGCACGAGTAGCTCATCGATGATTTGGTCTAGGGATCAAAAGCCAACATTTTGGAGATGTCACACACGGCCTCCTTGAGGGTGGCGTAGGCTTTACTGAGTCACCCACCTACCCCTGTGTAGGAACGACCCCTCGTGGGCTCATGGCTCAGGGAAGTGGAAGAGAAGATGAGCTTGGTCTGACAGCATTCAGTCGGCAGCGCAACCCGTACTCCTTCAAGACCAAGGTGACCCCGGTCGGTGGATTCGGTGGCCTCCCCTAGCTAGCCTGTCGGGGATGGCCGGCGCGTGGCTAACCCCAACCTCCCGGCCCCGTGGGAGGGTAAGCACACCTTGGAAAGTACCCAGTTTTGGGACAATGGGTAGGGGCACTTGGGTCATGCCGGACAGGGAACAACCATATCAGGACTCCCTGGATTCCCCACGCTCTCTTTACAGGACCACCACCCAGAGCTCTTCCAGTGGTTGAGGTCACACCCCTCTATCGGGCGGGTTGTCAAGCGCTCTCCCTTGACCTCTGTTAGTTGGTGTGGCATCCAAAATTACATCATGATGCTGAGTACGATGGGGTCCAAGATCTAACAGAATACCTCCAGCTTTACACGACGGCCTTGCATGCCACTGGAGGGTCGGAGAAAGTTATGGCTAACTAGTTTCCCCTCATCCTAAGGAGTCGTGCAGTCTTGGCTCATGAGGGAAAAGCTGGGAACGAAAGATATCCAGAGCATGGCAGAATTGTTTGCCGTGGTAGAAAAGCATGCCAGGGCCGCGGAAGCTCGAGAATGGCCGCGCCGTACCAAGAATTCCAGCGGTGCCGGCTCTTCACGAACCATGATGGATAAAGAGAGAAAAAGTGTGGAGGCCGTCCTCACCGTTAAGGCACCTGTAGCTGCTGCCCTCGAGGGCAAGGATCGCAAGCCTCCCCAGCCTCCTCAGGAGATTCAGAATATGGAGGAACCTTCCGAGGAAGGCGCAGGAAAATGGTACAAAATTCAGAACACCCATCAACATGATTTAGAAGAGTTTAAGGAGGTACAGATCATGGCGGAAAAACATCAAAGAGAGTGGCTCGGGTATACCGGATGGAGGGAAAATGATCACTCCCCTCACAGGTCAAAAATCGGTGGATGCCTGAGCGAAACAGAGGAAATTGGGCCACCGGGCGTGGGGTGCGAAACTATCGTCCAAACCGCCCTGAAGTGCGCGAGGCCGTCAGAGGAGGCAATCGAGAACGTCCCCAAACCCCTGCGAATAACCCAGGACAAAGGGCACACCTCGACCATGGCTTTTATGTAACAAAAGACGTGGCGTACGTCTATGTGGGAGCTTCATTCCAGTTTTCACACCAATAGTTTTATTTCCTGAAAAATGGAAGTGAACGCCATAACTACCTATCGGGGGATTCGCGACCACTTAGATGGTCAGAAGTTTCTTTCGGCTTTGACTCAAAAGACCACTCCAAAAACACTTCCACCGTGGGATGCTTGCTCTAAGCATCTCCCTGACCAGCAGTAATATCCGAGTATCCTGAATGCTGGTTGACGGGGGCACAGGGCTAAACCTCCTTTCTCCCCAAGTATTGAAAGAAATGCAAATACCGTTGTGTTGGCTACGACTAAGCCAGCCTTCCTGGGAGCTACGCATGGCCACACTGTGTCGTTAGGCCAGATTTCCCTCATGACGATGACAAGAACAACTACCGAACTGAGTCGCTAGATTTTGACGTTGCTAAATTCATGTTACCTTACAATGTTAACCTTGGTCGCCCAGCCATGGGTAAATTTATGGTGGCATCCCACTACGTCTATATGACGATCAAAATAACATGACCAAAAGGGCCTATATGTGTCCTTTCTCACCTCCCCGATGGCGTGATATGCGCTGAAAAGATGTACCTGCCTGCTATCACCAAGGAAGGGATTACTAGGAATGAGGAGCCCACTCTCCCAAGCCCTTGAAGGTCAAGGATCTTCACGGAGGCTGCTGTCACCACAAAAAAATATCCCCCTCAGGGATGATCCTAGCCAAGTCATTAAGATTTGGGACCAACTCGATCCCAAATTGGAAAGTGCACTCATCTCCTTCCATTGGCTAATGCCAACGTGTTTGCTTGGTAACCGTCGGATATGTCCGGGCTCTCCAGGCAGGTGATCTAGCACTACTTATGCTTATGTTCGGGAGGAAGACCCGTTAAGCAAAAAATTCAGCGCCAGGCGCCTGACCAGCAGAAGTTTATACAACAAGAGGTCGAAAGGCTACAAAAGGCAGGCTTCATCCGGGAAGTTATGCACCCTGACTGGATAGCCAACCTCGTGGTAGTCCCCAAAGCTAATGGAGATGTGAGAATGTATATAGACTTCAGTGATATAAACAAGGCATGCCCCAAAGACCCATACCCTTTGCCACACATCAATCAGATTGTGGACTCCACTTCCAGGTGCGATTTTCTATGCTTATTAGATGCCTATTCAAGGTATCACCAAGTCCGAATGGTAGAGGGGTGTGATGAGAAAACAATCTTTGTCACACCTGTGGGGACTTTCTGCTACGTATGCATGCCTTTCGGACTGAAAAACATGGGCTCAATGTACGAACGCACCATGAGAATTTTCTTAGCCCTCAGATCAGGCGTAATGTGGAAGCCTGTGTCAATGACTTGGTAGTCAAGACGCGGGATAAATCTACACACTTGGAAGGTTTGGCCGAAACCTTCGGTAGCCTACAAAAATGTGCATGAAGCTCAATCCCAGCAAGTGCATATTCGTTGTCCCATCCTAAAAGTTGCTAGGATTCCTGGTATTCAACAGAGAAATCGAGGTTAACCCAAAAAAGATAAAAGCCATCGAGAAGATGAGGACACCTGCTCATCTTAAAGATGTGCATCACCTTGCTGGTTGCAGGCGGCGTTGGGATGATTTGTCTCCAAGCTAGGAGAGAAGGCTCTACCCCTATTCACACTCCTCAAGAGGACCAGTCCATTCCGGTGGACCCCAGAAGCAGAGCAGGCCCTCCAGCAAACGAAAGTATATCTGACTTACCCGCCTGTCATAGTGTCTCCCGAACCCCGACAACCATTGCTCTTGTATATCTCTTCGACCCCCCATGTTGTGAGTGCGCCATTGGTTGTCAAGCAGGAGGTCCTCCAGGTCCAAGAGGGACCTATGGAACAGGATGTAGAAAAATGGTTTGTCCAGTGACTTGTGTACTTTGTGACCAAGGTGCTACATGATGCGGAGATCCGGCATCCCACTATCTAGAATATGTTATATGCCATAATTATCGCCTCTCAAAGGTTATGACACTATTTCCAGGCCCACCTAGTATGGGTACTATCCTCCTTTACCTTGGACCTATCCTCTCAAACTGGAGGCCACAGGACGCATCGTCGAGTGCGCTGCGGAACTGGCAGAATTTGAGATGCTATAGTGGAATAACAATAGAAAAGCTCCCCATGTAAACCAGGCCTAGCTTGCAATATTGAGGCAATCTGATTCCGATTCGAAGCCCATGTGACGTTGAGACATGTCCAACATGAAATGTATTGGGCAGTGGAAAATTTTATATTCATTAATAACAGTGTCATAAAGAAAACATGACAGGTTGTTGCCATTGTTGTAACTTCTCATCTCTAACATATTGATGGTGTTTAGCATATTGGATAAAACAAGGCAAGAAAAATACTTATGTTACATATCCTCTTTATATTTCCAAATATATATGAAGTGTTTAGGTGGGCTGATGTCTTCAATAAGAATTTGTAATATTTACTTGATGTTGTAATGCACCCAACGATCTGATGAATCATTATGGTTCTGGTCAGATGAATTGATGGCATGAATACATTCTATCAAAATATGTAATTCACTCGTGGATCCTTACGATACGGGTTATTGTGCATATGAAATAAATCAACCTCAACTTGGCTTAGGTAGAAATGACATGTGCATCAGTGACATGTGAGATCAAATAGGGGAACGACTCTGCTAGAAGTGAATTGTTCCATTTACCAAGCTACAGAGATTCATATCCTGTGTTACCCAATGTACATGTACATATCTCCCAAAAATAATAGTAAGAGTATACTATTCTCAAATCATATTCATTCTGTGAAATTTCTCCTTGCGTACATAAATGCATGCCCAAGCTGTAGAGAGCCAAATATGAGCAACAATAGTGTAAGTGTGGGTCACTGATTAATCGAGGCAACCCGGCAAAACCATCATACATATGAAATATCTTCTCATGCATATTAGTGCTTGCTAGTTCAATAAATGACATAATCAGGTTGTAATTGGAATAGATCTAGATAAACAATAATTGTAAATAATGTGTCACATTAGGATATCCATTACTAAATTATTCATGGGGGTCCTTTTAGTTTGCACTCCCTCCGTTCCAAAATAGATGACCCAAGCTAGTCTTTCGCTATTAATATATGCATCCGGCCCAAACATTAAAATGTTGATAAGTTGCTCATGCTTATCTTATTGTATATCAATTGAAGTCATTAAGTCAAACATGGGAATATTTCACCTTTCTTCCATGAAGGTGAGACTAAAATACGACAAACGTGAGAGTACCCCCACCGCCACCCCCACCCAACATGAGGCCACCGCTTCGGCGTGCATAGACCATCCACCAAACCAGGGGCAATCGAGGCCTCGCTGCCACCCTCACTGGTAGCCACATAGGCTCTTCTGGTGGATGCCCTCTAGCCGACAATAAGAAGAGGGTTGGAGGAGCGTGCGACAATGACAAAATCCTAATCACCCTTGAATGGCATGCAGAGAGTGATGCGAGGGCGAATCGCATGATGAAACTATCAATTTCTTCTCTATGCTATGGTTGATCTTACGCCATATCCTCATCTCGGTGATATCTAGTCAAGCTGGTAGAAAGGACTTTTTTAGCTTCGAGTGTTATGAATACCTGATCCATATGCTAGTTACTCCATTTCAGTATCTCACTTTCCAATGTAAATCAATGTAACTAGCATCGAGTGTTGCCGAGATTTGTGAAATGTTCTGTCACTCACCCTCGTCATAACTTGTTATTCTCTGGTGGTGCACATGTCATTGTTTTCTCTGACAGTAGTTTGTCTAGAGAATGTTATCCTATTTAATTTTTCTGCATTAGTCAATAATATACAACAAAAATTACAGGAGAAACATTGTAGCCAGAATGTGCAGCTTGATATAACACATTCAGATTTATGAAAAAAATCAATATATCAAACTTTATATATATGTGTGAATCATTTTATTTATCCACATCATAAAAGATTTATCTAGGATGTATTTTGCAAAAGATAAAAAACTCGTATTCTCGACCGGCATGATAAAACTGCATGTATAATTATTATCACAAATTGATAACTTTCTTGGATTTTTTTATGTTGATGATTGGTTGGCGATCTTTGCATGTGTCCCACTGACATTTTTGTTGATTTTTGTGGCTGTTTCGCTATGTAATTTGCGAATGTTTTTTCTATAGCATTTTTTCCTTGGGGAATGTTGCCTTCATATTACTGTTGGCCTTGCGGAGTTTCTATAGACCTTATGCAAAATTATGTACTCCCTCCGTTTCTTTTTACTCTGAATATGAGCTTGTCTCAAGTCAAACTCTTCAATGTTTGACTAACTTTTATACAAAAATAATAAATACAAAATTGACATCATTAGATCCTTTTTTGAATAAATTTGTCATATTATATTTATTTGGTATTGTAGATCTTGATATTTTTCCTATAAATATATTCAAGCTTCACAAAATTTGGCTTCGGACAAATATAATAAATGGAGTAAAAACAACAGAGGGAGAACATATATGCCTTTCCTTGTCTATATGTGCCTCATAGATGCAAACCCAAATGGCTAATTTCTCGACGCCTATGTATGCGATCCTTTTTGTGTGTGACCGTATGCATATGCATACAGCATACATGCATGTACTGGACTCGGGATCTGACTGAGTTTGGATCTCAGTACGGGAAGCCGGCGTTCGGTTGATGGAGCCCCTGCTGCACTGTCTCCTTCCCGGCAGGGAACTCCGGAGGCGGCAGCATCACATTAAGCCATTGGTCTATCTACATGTCTAGCCCTGCGTCGAACCCCGGCGGCTTAGGCATCGTCATCTGCATCTGCTCCATATCCATCCCGGCGGCCAACCCTGGCGGCGGAGGCGTCTCCTGCATATCCATCCCGGCGGCGACCACCTGAGACGGAGGCAGCGCCGCCATCACCATCTGCTGCATATCCATCGCGGCCTCGAACCCCTGCTCCTGTGGCAAAGGCAGCAGAAACCAGGGCCAGCCCTGGGCCATGGCGAAGAGTGCGATCGCCTAGGGCCCAGCCCGAGCAGGGGCCCATATCCTGTAATGTATGTGTACTATATGATGTAGAAGGAAAAAAGAAGAAGCAGCGATGGCAGCAGGCCCAGCCATTCTGTTACACGCTTGTTGCTCTTCCTGAGAACGCCGCCGTCACCTCCTCTCGTTTCTTCTCCCAGTCTCCTTTCTTCAATAGTTCAACTTTTCCCCAATTAATTGACCCAAGTTCCCAAAGGCCGGCGCTACAAACGATGCTAGCCAATGGATTGTTTCGTTGTATTATTAGTCCTTCATCATTTGATGGGTTCCTCAACCTGGTTCTTTCATCTTTTAAGTACTCTGTGGCGACAAAGTCTCGATGGGCATCGGCGAGGACTAACGCGGCGAACCAGCCACACACCACCCCGATGCTCGAGGCGTTGAGGGCAGCGCAGGCCGCAGCGTGTTCCAGCGACCGGTGAGAAGCTGGCCGTGGCCGTCGGGGCCGTGGCGAGGCGAGGGGCCAAACCATGAAGTTTCTGAGTTTTAGACTGCACGTAGAAACTGGAACTCCATCCCGTCGTTGGCGGTGCCGCTGCTGCTACCGAACTCGAAGGTGCTGCCACTGAAGATCTGGGGCGGCGGCGGCGGGCCCACCTCCGCCATGTGGCTCATGTGGGAGTGCATCGCCTCGAGGAGAACCTGGTTGGCGCGATCGGAGACGACGCCCTTCACCTGCATCAGCGCCGCAAAGAAGGTCGCCATGTCCTTGTCCCTAGGGCTAGATGTACGAACGGGCTTTTTAGCTCGGCTCGAAGCTCATTCTAGCTCGGCCCGATTGGGCTCGGCCCGACAAGTGAAAAGGACGAGCCGAGCTGGAAATATAGGCCCGTTCCGCGACCAAGCCGAGCCTGTTTTCGCTCGGTCCAGCTCGGTGGCCCGTTTCGTAACGCACTCAAATTTTAAGATTCCACAGCCAGCGCTACACAAGCAGGCTAAGCCCAATACGAAGCGAACCCCTTTTCACTGACCTACACGAGCAGCATGCACCCATGCACCACATCCTGCACCATCCCCGCTGCCGCCGCCGCCGCCGCACACATCGGTCGCTATCAGTCGCTCCCAGCCTCCTTCCTTACAATCTCTTCTTCTTCCCAACGCCATCCATTAATCTGCCATTCTCTTTCCAAGTAAGAAAAGGAGGGGGTGACGTTGCGGCGGCGCTGGGCAACATGCCGCAGGGGCAGGACAACGCGACCCCGCTGGACGCTGCACCCACGCATGCCGTTGTCGACGCGCACGCACGCAGGCATGACATTGCCAACGAGCGCACGCACGCACGCCGGTGCTCGCGCGCTACCCATCCTCGTCCTTCTCTGCTCCTAGTCCTCCCCAACGTCGGCCGTTGCGTCCCCGCCTTATCCTCAAAGCCGCGCCGCCACTTCCATGCCGCCACACTGCCCACGTCGCTCGCCGTCCCGTCACGCACACACCATGCTCTGCTCTGGCTCGCCGCTGGCCACTCATGCACACAGCAGTACAGCATGCACTAAGACTCCTCTGTCCACTCACGAGCCGCTCGGGCTGGACCGAGTCGGTGCAAAAACGAGCCGAGCCACCCAAATGCAGCTCGTTGGTTTCACGAGCCTAGCCGACAGGGCCGAGCCGGCAAAATCCGAGGCCCTGTACCAAACTCGAAAATGGGCCTTACCTCACCAAATCCTTGATTTTATTTTGTTTCTTTCTACGCTTTTGGTAACCAGATTCATGTTCTCTAATCAAAGACATGACTTGGATCATGCAATACGAGACGCTTAATAGATGAAAAAAATAATAGCTAGAAGATTTTTGCAGAACTAAATAGCGGATGTAAATCGCAACTCACAATCAAGGCCTCACGTGATCGCCGGTTATCAAAGCGACGACGCTTAAGAAATTGGAGATCGAAGATGGCTTGAACCTTCCATTCCTTCATGTCCTCCCTGCCGCGCTGCCGTTCGTGGTCCTGCTCTCCTGGAGGAGACCGAAGAATGGATATAACCTACAATTTAGCTTAACTCGGCCGCCGGAGGAGAAAATCAAGAGATTGGCTTTGTTCGTCTCAATGGATCGCTGGATTTTTTTTCTTAGGCAGATCGATCACTTTTTTTGAGAGAAGGCAGATCGATCGCTGGAAGATCGATCGCTGGATGAGGCGCACGTCCCAATTGGGGCCTGTTTCACCCAGAGGAAAGACGGAAGGAGGCCCGTGTACAAAGGATAAAAGACCCAGCCAATTGGACTTTGCCTAGCCGTGCGTACAAAATCTGAGGCCCCTGAAAACTGGGGGCCCTGTGCCGGCGCACAGGTTGCATCCCCATGGGCTCGGGCCTGATTCTACCCATCGAAACCTCCAATCTGATGGTCTACGTCACTCCAGCATACTAAGCGTGTTTTATACTTTAATTACCCACCATGCCATTACGGTAATTGCACCCTCCCCCGCCAGCAAGCGGTCGTCGGCAGCGTCCTCCTTCCTCGCGCCAGCCCCAGCAGCCTCCCCCGCCAGGAAGCGTTCCACGACGGAGTCGACCGAGGGGTGGCCGAAGGAGATGGCCCTGCAGCGGGGAGAGAAGGCGAGGGCGGCCACCTGGGCGCCGGTCAAGACCGACAGATCGGTGGCCTTTGTGAAGAACCCCACGCGGCGCTTGGAGTAGCAGACGTACCGGGCATCCTCCTGCTCGATCCGGCCGATACCGGTCTTCTTCGGGCCGCTGCCACCTCTCCGGTTGGGCGGCGCCATTGCTCGCTTGCTCGGTGGCTAGCCTCGGAGAAAGGGAGGAAGAGGAGTGGTTGTGGGTGTGGCTTCGTCTCGGGGTCGGGGGGGGGGGGGGTTTTTTAGATATGGTTGGGGGTGGGCTGGGGTATATAAATTAAAACC
>NW_024117865.1:0-14942 GCF_003073215.2 Triticum urartu | reverse complement strand
GGGGGCTACGTGTATTCCCTTGATCCAGCACTAAATTACTCGTACCGCTGAAGGAATTGTCGATCGATAGGAGGGCCAGGCTCCTGCTCGTCCCCCCTTGCATCCGCCATTGCTCCCTAAACTAAAACCACGACAAGTAATTTGGAAAGGAGGAAGTATGTATGAATTTGAGAATGTGGTGCGAGGGAGATGGTTGTGGATGTGAATTCTCAAAGGATGGTCGACACTGTCCATTGGCGGGTCCACGAATGCATAGGTGCGGATTTCCCCAAACTGGTTGTAGATACTCTTATTATCTTGGTCAAGCCGCAGCTGTCTTGTCACGGACTTTTACCATGCGGTGAAAACTGGGAACAGGTAGACGGCCAATCATCCCTAGTACTACAAGGAAAAGTCGTTAAGTGCCATGCCGTGCGAGATGGTCATGGGTTCTGTCTCTAGCGCTGAGTGGCATCATCCTGATCCTAATCTAATCTGCCTGCTGGGTAATCTTGCGAAGCACACCTGAGAAATCATAATATTGACTGTCTGCCAAAGTATATAAATTTATCCATCAGCAGCGCCGGTAAGAAAAAAGAATGTCGAGAGCAGAACAGGCTCACTGTTCTCGTCACGTTCTAGCTTTTCTTCTTCTGAAACTGTAGCGATGGATTTGGACACACACGCGAACCGATACAAGGCCGGCCGGCCAGCCACGCTCCATTATTGCACACCACTACAGTTTTCCCGGTGCGCCCGCAGATGTTTACGCGGCCCGCCGCTGTCTCCCACATCCTTCCGTTTTTTCTACTGTGCAACTGTTTCGCCAGTCGCCAAACTGTTAAGCGGCTGCTACTTACCGCGCGATTGGCCGGCCCTCCTACAAAGACAATCTTTCCGCCACTCTGATCGGTCTTTGCAAAGCAGCACATTTTGCAACTTTTTACACGCGCCAAACGACCGACACAATGCAACAACAGTCAAAGCGAGCCCGCACAGCGGTTTACCTGGCGCAAAGGCGAGTCGTTACCGCCAATAATGGCGCGGGAGAGGTGAGAAAGGACGGCGGTAGATAGATTAGGGCCGCTGTCGCGCGGGGCCGGATGTCAGCGGGGTGGGGGTGGGGGGTACAGTGGGATTTTTTTTTTTTTGAGAGAAGGGGGCTACAGTGGGATGATATGGACGGTTTGCAGTGCGGCCGGAGGCCGGCATGCCTCCCGCGTGCCGTCACGTGCGTGTGCTGTCCGGTAAAGGCCGGGCCAGGTGGGTCTTTACGGGGCCGATCGACCTGTTAGGTGCGTCGGGGCCCGTGCGCTTCGTTGTGGTGCGGTGCCCCCGGGGCCCACGAGAAGCCCGGGGCTGAGCTACTGGGTCCTGCGGGCCTGTCGCGCTCCCGCCAGCACGACTCCACTTCATCATGTTATGGAACTTGCGTCTCTGAGAGCCGGGTGCAGTTATACTGTATTGCACTTGCACAGCTGAAGAAAAAGGTGCGACAGAAATGCGTTCAGCACATAGGGTGGCTGTAGATGGCTTGGGTTACGAGATGAAGAATCTTTTTTTTTTCCTTTTTCCGGGGATAGGAGATGAAGAATCTTGGATGCTAAAGCTACTCCTACTATTTTACAGCAAATCATATGCCATATGTTCCACTCAGCTTTCACATTGCGGTTGTAGATGTCCGTTCCCAAATCCTTTTTTTTCAATGGAAGGAGCTCCGAGAAGCTCGGTTCCCAAATCTGTTTGGAAGGTTTTTTTCGAACCCAAATATGTTTGGAAGTTTCCATTATCTTGCCACTGAGCTTCGCGTGCATTGTTTTATGGGTCCTAGGTGGTACGGCCCGCTCCGCAGCCGCCCGTTGTAGTTACAGTTTGGCCGTCGTGATTTTGTTTGTGCTTTACCTGGGCTTGAGCCAAATGCGGTAATGCAACACCCTGCATCTTGAATACACAGGGACCATTGCCCATATTTTATGCATTCAACAATCTTTACTCCAAGTGAGAAGCTAAAAGAAAACACGAAACCGCCAATAGCTAGCGTTGGAAGCTTATTGTTGAAATATGGGATGGGGCTTAGGCCTATCTAGCAATTTCTGAAAATCAATAAGGGCCCATGTGGTTTATATGGCACCACGTGTAGTGAAAAGTTTAGTCTCATCCTGCGTGTGGAGAAGTTGGACTTCTTTATAAGGATTTCTCTTCTATATGTTATTGGAGCTTGAGAATAGAAGCACACTCCTCCGCCGCCCGCCTCGCCACGACGCACCGCGGGTCGCGCACGCCCACCGTCGTTCCTCTCCACGTACACGGTTAACCGGAGAGCAGGTCTCCGAAACCCCGTCCCTCCGGTTCCTCTACGGGAGAGGGGAGAATAGGTTTTTGGGAAGCGACCACGCGACTGCTCGCCTCCGATTCGCTACTTCCTCTACATCTGCATCGCCTTTATCATCACCATGTCTCAGTCCGACGCCGACGCGTTTATCCCTCTTCTAATTATTTCCGTATTAGCAGGACTAGCATAATGTGTGGTGGTACGTGCTTATTTATATCAGTATCAGCATGTCGTTAATTTTGTCAGTGTCATGCTAGTCATCTATTTATGAATTAAATTAGTCGAAAAATTGCCTATTACCCAGCAATCCAAAAACCTATTATGTGTAGAAATTTTTTGACAAGTAGCTTTGCCGCTGCACTGAAACTGGATAAGTTTACCGGTATATACTTTAAGCGTTGGCAGACCAAGGCCACTTTATGGCTCACGGCTATGAACGTGTTCTGGATCGCCGGTGTGCCCATGGGAATGATTGCTCCTGAACAAGAGAAGGCGTTCAGGGAGGTCACCGTCGTATTTCTCGGAGCAGTTCTTAGCGTGATCGGAGATAAATTGGTCGACGCATATTTACATGTGTGTGTCGCCAAGGACTTGTGGGAGGCGCTCGAATCTAAGTTCGGGGCCACCGATGCTGGAAGCGAAATGTATATTATAGAGCAATCTCACGATTACAAGATGATTGAAACCATCCTATACTGGAGCAGACTCATGAGATAATATGTATCGTTAAGGAGCTTGAGCTACTGAAGAGCAATTTACCGGGCAAGTTTCTCGCGGGATGCATAATTGCTAACCTCCCTAATTCCAGGAGGAACTTTGCTACCACTCTAAAACATCAGAGGAGTAAGTTCTTAGTGGAGGATGTCATTGACCATCTGAGTGTTGAGCAGAATTCGAGGGCAAAGGACTCACACGGAAAAGGGGCCGAAGGAACTTCTGTCGCGAACATGGTGAATCAGAGGAACCATAACTCCCACAAGTCCAAGGGAAAAAAGGGTGTCCAACAGAATACCGACTTTAAGAAGAAGGGTAAGAAGACCTTCAAGAAGAACAAGAAGGATGAGGGTTGTTTTACTTGTGGTTCGGTTGAACATTGGGCCAACAAGTGCCCAAACAAGTTTAAGAAGTCAGGACAGGACTCCAAGTTTGTCAACATGATTATGGGCAACAATGAGAATGGTGCATCTGGGTACAGTAATTTATTTACTGTTTTTTCAGTGTTTCAGCCCACCGATTGGTGGGTGGACATAGGTGCATGTGTTCATGTGTGTGCTGGCATTTGATTGTTCACTTCTTACCAAGTCACAGCCACGGGTCCGTATTGATGGGGAATGGCGTAAGTGCTTCTGTTCATGGTGTTGGCATGGTCGATCTGAAGTTTACTTCGAGAAGGATCGTGCAGTTCAACAATGTGCAGCATGTCCACGCCATCAAGAAGAACCTTATTAGTGGCTTCCTTCTGTGTAGAGAAGGGTTTAAGTTGGTCTTTGAGTCTAATAAATTAGTTGTTACTAAGTATGGACTATTTGTTGGAAAAGGTTATGAGAGCAGAGGGATGTTCCGCCTTTCCCTCGCAGATCTTCGTAATAAAGTCGTGAACCATATTCATTCGAATGTTAATGAATCTGAAGTTTGGCATTCACGTCTTTGTCATATTAGTTTCGGTGTTATGATGCGGCTAGCTAAGTTGGATTTAATCTAGAGTTTCAATTCGGCCAAAGGTTTTAAGTGCCTTTCATGTGTGCAAGCTAAGTGATGTCGTTTGAAGCTACGTCGGTATTTCCCCAAAGAGGAAGGGATGATGCAGCACATCGACGGTAGGTATTTCCCTTAGATGTGAAACCAAATCATTGTGAAAACTTCAATCACACAAAACTCAACAAAATCATCGTGAGATATGTTAGTATAAGAATAATAAATCACTACTATAAGTGTTGTATAAAACCAATTAATATTTTGTTCTTGAATTATATCTACTATATTCCAACTTTTATATGGCAAAAACTCATCAAAGAAAACCATAGAGCCATCAAAATAATCACACAACACAAAGAAAACAGAATCTGTCAAAACAGAACAGTCTGTAGAAATCTGACTATTTCAAGTACTTCTGTAACTTCAAAAATTCTGAAAAATTAGGAAGGCCTGAGAAATTTTTATATTGATTACTGCAAGTGGAATGGCTATTTTATCGCTCTTTGGTTAAAAATTATAATTATTTTCGTGAGCGCAAAAGTTTCTGTTTTTTCCAGCAAGATCAAACAACTATCATCCAAGAAGATCCTAAAGGCTTTACTTGGCACAAACACTAATTAAAATATAAAAAACACAATCATAACAGTAGCATAATTATGCTAACACTCAAAAACAGGAAGCAAAAAAACAAAAATAAATTTTATTCATTGGGTTGCCTCCCAACAAGCGCTATAGTTTTACGCCCTTAGCTAGGCATAAAGTAAGGATCTAAGTTTTGTCTTCCGAAGTTTTGGCAACTTTTGTAAGGGTTTTCTCAAACCTAGGAGGCTCTTTACGCTTCCCTAAATTCTCTAGGAAAGAAACCATCTTAAGATCGAAAATATCCAATCACTTGTTGCAAAGAGTAATCAGGGTATTCATGCGATTGATACTACCATTGAGGTGTTTGAGGGGTTCATTATATTTCTGTATTTCAACCATATATTTATGCAAATCGCCAAGTTTTTCCAACATTTGAGCCCCCTTAGGGGTAAAAGAAACCCCCTTCTTTTGAGGTGGAATTCCCAAAATCCCTTCTAAAATCTCATAGGCAGCGTTGGCATCAAGCTCAATGAAATTTCCTTTAGCGGCAAAATGTAGAAGTTGTCTATGATGCAAAGCCAATCTTATGTAAAAATTACGAAGCAAAACCTTAGTGTCCCCCTTTAAATTGGAAATACGATACGATTCCATAAGCCTATACCAGGCATCTTTCAAATTTTCTCCTTGTCTTTGCTTGAAGTAAAGAACTTCAAAATCTGGTGACAAAGGAGGAGTAGGAACGCTAGCCATCAAGACTGGAAAGCAAGAGAATGGCGAACAGAAAAAAGAGGCGAATAAAACGGCAAATTTTTGTGAAGTGGGGGAGAGGAGAATGAGAGGCAAATGGCAAATAATGTAAATTACGAGGAGATGAGATTTGTGATTGGGAACTTGGTATATGTTGAAGATCCTCCCCGGCAACGGCGCCAGAAATTCCTTTTGATGTCGCTTGAAGCTATGTCGGTGTTTCCCCAAAGAGGAAGGGATGATGCAGCATAGCGGCGGTAGGTATTTCCCTTAGATGTGAAACCAAGGTTATCGAATCAGTAGAAGAACCAAGCAACACAATGTAAACAGCACCTGCACACAAATAACAACTTCTCGCAATCCGACTTGTAAAAGGGGTTGTCAATCCCTTCCGGGGTACGGCGCCTCAAGATAAGCAAACAGAAGTGAGGTAAATTTGTAGTAGATTGATAGATCAAACACCAAATAAATAAATAAGAATAAATTATAGAAAGGTATTTTTGGGTTTTTGGATTAATAGATCTGAAAATAAACACGAAGGAAAATAGATCGCAAAGGCAAATAATATGAGGAAGAGACCCGGGGGCCGTAGGTTTCACTAGTGGCTTCTCTCGAGAAAAATAGCAAACGGTGGGTGAACAAATTACTGTTGGGCAATTGATAGAACTTCAAATACTCATGACGATATCCATGCAATGATCATTACATAGGCATCACGTCCAAGATTAGTAGAACGACTCCTACCTGCATCTACTACTATTACTCCACACATCGACCGCTACCCAACATGCATCTAGTGTATTAAGTTCATGGAGAAACGAAGTAATGCAATAAGAACGATGACATGATCTAGACAAGATCTATCTATGTAGAGATAGACCCCATCATTTTATCCTTAGTAGCAACGATACATATGTGTCGGTTCCCCTTCTATCACTGGGATCAAGCACCATAAGATCGAACCCACTACAAAGCACCCCTTCCCATTGCAAGATAAATAGATCAAGTTGGCCAAACAGAACCCAAATATCGGAGAAGAAATACGAGGCTATAAGCAATCATGCATAAAAGAGATCAAAGAAACTCAAATACTTTCATGGATATAAAAAGATAGATCTGATCATAAACTCAAAATTCATCGATCCTAATAAACACACCGCAAAAAGAGTTACATCATATGGATCTCCAAGAGGCCATTGTATTGAGAATCAAGAGAGTGAGAGAGAGGAAGCCATCTAGCTACTAACTACGGACCGGAAGGTCTACAAAGAACTACTCACGCATCATCGGAGAGGCATCAATGGAGGTGGTGAACCCCATCCGAGATGGTCTCTAGTTTGGATCTGGTGGTTTTGGACTTTGTGGCAGCTGGATCAATATTTCGTCGACTCCCCTAGGCTTTGGGGAATATTGGGATATTTATAGAGCAAAGAGGCAGTCCGGGAGGCACCCGAGGTGGGCACAACCCACCAAGGCGCGCCTGGGCCTCCTGGCGCACCCTGGTGGGTTGTGCTCTCTTCGGGGTACCCCCAGGCGCAACCAGGGCCTGTTGTGTTCCTTTTGGCCCATGAAAATTCTTCGTAAAGTTTCGTGGCAATTGGACTCCATTTGACATTGATTTTCTGCGATGTAAAAAAACATGGAAAAAAGAGCAGCTGACACTTGGCACCATGTCAATAGGTTAGTACCAAAAAATGATATAAAATGACTATATAATGATTATAAAACATCCAAGATTGATAATATAACAGCATGGAAGAATCAAGAATTATGGATACGTTGGAGACGTATCACTAAGCAACCTCGCAAGCCTCACAAGGCTGCGGAGGAGAGACACTTGGCACCATTAGAACTCATACATTCTGATCTTTGTGAGATGAATAGTGTGTTGACTAAAGGTGGAAAGAAATACTTCATGACATTGATAGATGATTCCACTAGATATTGCTATGTGTATCTGTTAAATACTAAACATGAGGCTCTACACTACTTTAAAATCTATAAAGCAGAAGTTGAGAACCAACTTGAAAATAAAATTAAACGAGTCCGGTCAGATCGTGGTGGAGAGTACTTCTCGAGTGATTTTGATTCTTTTTGTGCGGAACATGGTATTATTAATGAGAGGATGCCTCCCTATTCACCCCAGTCATACGGGGTTGCCGAGCAGAAAAACCTACTCTAACTAACTTGGTTAACGCCATGTTAGATACATCGGGTTTATCCAAGGCATTGTGGGGGAGGCTATATTGACGGTATGTCATGTCCTGAATAAAGTTCCGACAAAGGATAATGAGATCACTCCCTATGAGAAAATGGGCGAAGAGAAGGACAACACTCTCGTACTTGGGGCTGTTTGGCGAAAGTCAATGTGCCGATCCCCAAAAAGCATAAGCTTGGACCCAAGACTATGTACTGCGTTAATTTGGGCTACGCTAAGAACAGCGTTGCCTATAGATTTCTAGGTGTGAAATCTGAGGTACCTGACCAGAAGGCTGGTACAATTATGGAGTCTAAGGATGATACATCCTTCAAGGATATTTTTCCTATGAGAGATATGCAAAGCACTTCTAGACAAAAATCTGAGGAGACTCATGAGCCTATCATTCCTATGGAATATTATGAACGAACACATGATGAAAATCCTGAGGAGGATGACGAGAAAACCCTTGGTAGGGGCAAGAGACAAAGGACTACAAAGACCTTTGTTGATGATTTCTTCATGTACCTCGTGGATGATACTCCCACTTCTATTTCAGAAGCGTATGCCCCTCCAGAAGCCGACTACTGAAAGGATGCGGTCCGAAGCAAGATGGATTCCATCATGTCTAACGGGACATGGAAGATCACTGAGCGTCCGTATGATCGCAAACCATTGTGATGTAAGTGGGTGTTCAAAAAGAAGCCTAGGCCCGATGGTTAGATTGAAAAGTACAAGGCTAGGCTTGTGGCCAAGGGCTATGACCAGAAAAAAGAAGAATACCTCTTCGATACTTATTCACCTGTGGCCAGACTGACCACCATTCGAGTATTACTCTCATTGGCAGCCTCGCATGGTCTTCTCGTCCACCGGATGGATGTTAAGACGGCTTTTCTGAATGGAGAGCTAAACGAGGAAATCTACATGCAACAACCAGATGGCTTTGTGATAGATGGTCAGGAAAGAAAGGTGTGTAGGTTGCTGAAATCTTTATATGGCCTGAAACAAGAACCTAAGCACGACGGCGTTCAACACATGACGTTCAACACACGTACGGCATGATGACGCCTTCACCTCCTCGATCCAGTGAGCGATGGTGAAGTAGTAGCTCGAGTCCTCCGGCGGCATGATGGCGTGGTGGCGGTGGTGGTGGCAGAATCTCAGCAGAGCTTCGCTAAGCACTACGGAGGGGAAGAGGGATGTGAGGGAGAGGAGAGGCAGCGCCGTGGCGTAGAGATATGCTCAAGGGTGCGGCTGCCCTCTCCCTACCTCTCTATATATAGGGGAAGGGAGGAGGGGGTGGCGCCCCTAGGGTTTCCCGTAGTGGGTTGGTTTGCCCCCTCCCCTTGGCCCATGGCCCCCCCAACACTTGCGGGGGGGGGGGCAAAACCCCTTTCGGTGACACTGGTCATCACCCGGTAACCCCCGAAACAATTCCAGACTCTTATACCCTTCGTCCAATATATCAATCTTCACTTCCGGACCCTTCCGGAGTTCCTCGTCATGTCCGGGATCTCATCCGGGACTCCGAACAACCTTCGGTAACCACCATAACAACTCAACTATACTTATATCGTCACCAAACGTTAAGTGTGTAGACCCTACGGGTTCGAGAACTATGCAGACATGACCGAGACACCTCTACGGTCAATAATAAATAGTGGGAGCTGGATGCCCATATTGGTTCCTACATATTCTACGAAGATCTTATCGGTTGAACCTCAATGTCAAGGATTCAGCTAATTCCGTATGCAGTTCCCTTTGTCTGTCGGTATGTTACTTGCCCGAGATTCGATCGTCGGTATCTCCATACCTAGTTCAATCTCGTTACCGGCAAGTCTCTTTACTCATTCTGTAATACAAGATCCCGTGGCTAACTCATTAGTCACATTGCTTGCAAGCTCATTGTGATACTGTATTACCGAGTGGGCCTTGAGATACCTCTCCGTCATACGGAGTGACAAATCCCAGTCTTGATCCATGCCAACTCAACAGACACCCTCGGAGATATCTGTAGAGCACCTTTATAGTCACCCAGTTACGTTGTGACGTTTGGTACACACAAGGTACTCCTCCGGTGTCAGCCAGTTGCATGATCTCATGGTCATAGGAACATATAATTGACATGCGTAAAACGATAGCGATAAACTTGATACGATCATACGCTACGTTTATAGTTTGGGTCTTGTCCATCACATTATTCTCCTAATGATATGACCTCGTTATCAAATGACAACTCATGTCCATGGCTAGGAAACCATAGCCATCTTTGATCAACGAGCTAGTCCGGTAGAGGCTGACTAGGGACATCTTGTTGTCTATGTATCCACACATGTATTTGAGTTTCCGATCAATACACTTCTAGCATGGATAATAAACGATTATCATGAATAAGGAAATATGGTAACAACCAATTTATTATTGTCCCTAGGGCATATTTCCAACAGAAAAGAGAACCATCACCAAAGATGTGATCTTAGGTGACATAAAAAGTGCGATTGTCACTTTTATTTTTGGTGACGAAAATTGGTTCTACGTGAGATAAGTGTGCCATCACCAGAAATAACTTATTTTGTAGTGACAACCGCAAATGTATCTAGGCGGACAAATGCACAATG
This sequence comes from Triticum urartu, assembly GCF_003073215.2. Taxonomy (NCBI): domain Eukaryota; kingdom Viridiplantae; phylum Streptophyta; class Magnoliopsida; order Poales; family Poaceae; genus Triticum; species Triticum urartu. Next base: position 4,792 of record NW_024117865.1, on the reverse strand, counting down.
TGGTACATAGTGTCACGCACACGGGGCATGCACACTTTCGACACATGTTTGTGTAGTTATTGACGAGGTTGACGCCAAGGGTTTTGAAGAAGTGGGAGTTGAAGCAACGAATGATCTCCCGAAAATGTTGATAGTCCGCAACCGCGCTAGACCAGATCCTCGTTAGTTTCGGAAAGGGTTCCGGTTGAGCCAGCTCGATATGCCTATTACGACTGTAGAAGTCATTGTTTTTGTACCAGGACTTGTTGGCCTTGTAGTGCTCGAAGTTTGCAGCGTGTGCTCTAGGATAGGCATGTTGTTGGGGAGCTTCAAGTGGAGTATTCAAAAGGGTGGAGATCAACAAAGCCGAGCATCGAGGTCAATGATATGCTATTAATGTCAGATCATGTTGGTCATGTTGAGATATTGCATGTCACAACACCGGTGCCCATCTTAAATCGTAAGTAAGGGAGGAGCGACCATTGCATCAGACTTCCCTTCACCGGCAAAACCCTTCTGTCTAATTATAATGTTGTCATTTTGTGTATACAAACATTATTAAGTTTTATTGGGGGCCAAAAACAATTAAATACTACTCATAATGTATTTTTGGGCCGGAGCTTGTCCTTGAGTCATCGCATCTTGCTTTTCAAGGCCAGCCCAACAAATTACAAATGTATATATGTCTTGCCTACCGCCGGGTAATCTAGAACGCCATCCACCCTTCTCCCCTTGAAGCTCCGTGTGCCTTTGCTGGTACTGATGCCGAGCTTGCGGAAAACACACACTCGAATCGCCTTTCGACCACTTGCCTGATCGCCAGTCTCAACGGGCAGTCCGTAGATATCGATCACATGCGTGTGGCGTGGCTCGTGTCTGGAGTTAGTTAGAATTGTCACTTCCCCCCTTTTTTCACCCTTTTGATCTGCCCCAGCTGTCACTTTCCTCGCTTGACCACGCTTTCCCGCTAGTCAAACGGGTGAGCGCTCGTAGTACAGTACAGTAGTAAATTGCAGTGACATGCATAATTTGGTCGCCTACGCAGGGCCCCTACCTACGACGGCGCACATCCTTGGCCATCCCAGCGCTCGCAACAGTTTAGTACGTAGCGTACGCAATGCATCAACGCGGGCCCCCTAGGAGATCAAAGCTATGTAGATTACCAGCTCAGCTGTCACCCACTCTCTCTCTCGCTCCTGAAGAAATACTAGAGTAGTCCTACAGCGTCGCCATGGGCGGAAAGGGGTGCCAGTGGGTGTGACATGACAATGGCATCCTAGCCGGCCAGGCTAGCTAGCATGCACGCTCGCTAAAGCTATTCTCATCTCATCTCCTATGCGGTGCCTGCCTCTGCTCCCCCTAGGCGTAGCTGGGCTAATATGGGGAAGCATGCCCCCTCCCCTCCCGCCCGGTCACGTGCAACGCCCCGCCCCTCCTGCAAAGCAAAGCTCACCCGTCACACACGCACAAAACGACCGATGTAGACGCGTGCGGCAGCGGCCACGGAGATGCGATGCCATGCATGCGGCGGGGATCAGGGCGAGCGGCCGCTCGTGCCGGCCCCCTACGTCACTCATTTACTCCTCGATCCTCCCTCGCGTCGCCACTGTGCCGTTCGCCGTAGACTGGTACTAGCACGTAGGTGCAGTAGTACCAGCAGTACTGCTAGCTGAGATTCGCTCGTACCGGACCCTTTTCCTTCCTTGCATTTTACGTCATTTCCTTTCCTCCGTTGGCTCCAAAGACGCACACCATGCCCATGCACGGGCGCGGCTGTCTTTTGCTCCTCCTAACCCAAACACGCTGGCTAGGCTGAAGCTGACACCAGCGACCGGCGAGCGAGCTCTCTGTAACCCAAGCAAAGCAAGAATTCAAGTCCCAAATCCCGGCCGGTTTTCTACTCCAAAATATCTGGCCCCGTGCTTCGTCTCCGCTGACGTCTTCCTTGCTGCTCTGCATGGGCGTAAAGGTTGCCTCCAGCTTCGTGTTCTGCGACCGTATGGTTTCGAGGGCAAAATAGCAGTTAATTAAGCACTGCTGTGCCGTGCCGTGCCGTGCCGTGGCAGCCTCGGCCGACTAGACTAGTGGGAGGCCCGCGCGCGTAGTAGTACAGTGGTACGGCACAGTGCCACAGTCCTCACGCCAGCTTCGAAGAGGATTCGGACAAGAGCGGACGCGCGCGCCGCAGCGGCTACGTACGTACGTACCGGGCCGCATGCACGCAGTCGGTTCGGCTCGGCCAGCGTCACGTCCCTGACAAACGATAAAACAATTGGATTGGAGTAGTACGTAGTACGTAGTACGTACCGGGCCTGCCCGTGTCCGAAGGATATATTAACGCGCGCCTGCCTGGTCCGTGTGCGTCCGTCGCTTGACCTGACCTGGCCACGCAAGAGGAAAAGGAAAATCAAATCGAACTGTCTGCCAGAAGGTAGATATAGAGGCCGGAGCAACAGCGGCCCGTTTGACCGACTTGACACTTTACTGCGCCGCTTCTGGGCAAGTGCAAGCTGGTGGTAGAGTATGGCATTTACTGCTGCTGCTGCCTACATAGAGACTTGAGAGCAGGGCGTCACTTGTCCGGCCGGTCTTTTCGCCCATTGATGAGGCGCCCGGCCCAGTACTTGCGGCTTCGCCATGCCGATGCGTGGGAGGACTCACCGCACCGGCGAGCTAGACAACCGATAGTGCCCGTCCCGGTGCAAGATGCCACGCATTTCGATCTTTGAAAACATTGTAGCGTGCAAAGGAAGAAAAATCAGAGCATCTACAGCCACGGGTATAAAATTTCGGTTCCTAGACGCCGGCAGACGCATCTGGGCACGTCGCGCCTTCTTTCGGATTCACCTCTCGTCGTGAAAGCGCAAATGACCTCTGTTTAGGCGCCTGACACCACGGGGACGAGGTGCCACCTAAAAGGTTCCGGCGGCATGGCGGGGTTGCGCCGTGCGGCCGTGGTGACCGCTGCAAGCGACGCGCGACGAGATGCTCCGGCCCCGAATCCGACGCCACTTGGGCAACAGATTCCCGCCAGCTCCCTAAAGAACGCGGGAAAGGGCACTCCTCCGCAGAGCGGGCGCCCATATGTTTCTCGGGGCTGCAAGGGATGAGTTCCAAGTCCTCGGATGCAGACATGGCGGGGTCGTATCTAGTCGCCGTCATGGATGACCACGCCAGAGCTGGCTGAAGAGGAGCTTGATAGTGTGGGAAGCAAATGGAGTGGAGTGGAATGCGGCTAGGGTTTTAGCCGGAGTGCGGCCTGTTTAGGTGGGGTCGGGTGAGCTAGATCCGACATGGCAGGTAGGTTCGGGCATCCCCGTATTCGCCCTAAATTTGGGCTGGACTGGGGAGTGATCGTAAGTCCGAACGTTTGCGCGTCAAAAATGCGGCGCTCGGTTGGGCATTGACCATGCAGCTTGCTCGGACATTTGGGGCGAGTATAGGGACTCAGATTGTAGATGCTCCTACGTCTAATTTGATACTTCATTGAGATGTGGTGTTCGATGCGTGAAAATGCTTCGAGAAGTGAGAGCATCTACAGCCGGACTTAGCAAATCTGGCATCTATAAGTCAGCGGGCGCCTCCGCGAACGGCCCCTCACTTGAGTTGCCGCACATTGACACACCGCAAATACGGATTCTTGAATTCATGCAATCCATTGACGTCCATCAAACGATACAAATCATCCCAATTCAACAGTTCGAAACAAAATACGACAAAGCAAAACAAATCATAATTCAACAATCCGGACATGCTAAAATAAAATCAATGTCCGAGCGTGATGGTTCACTCCTTGACCGGCTGGATCACTCGCCCGACGCCATCCATATTCCGCTTGCTCCGTGGCCATCCTTACGGGCAGCGAGGATGAGGAGCAAGGATGGCAGACGGCAAGGGCTTGAACACGGAATAGGTGGAGGGAGTCGGGAGGGGGGAAGGGTTTAGGGCCTCTTTGATTCATAGGATTGTCAAAATAAAGGAATAGGAAAAATACAGGAATAGGGTGACATGTTCCATACTATCCTACAGGATTTGAAAGAATGTTTGATAGCATAGGAAAAACAAAGGAATTCTACAAAGAGGTTTGAGTGGATGAAAATTTTCCTTCAAAATGTAGTACAAATGGATCATATGGAAAAATTCCTAAGGATGCCAATCCTACGAATCAAACGAGCATCACATGAAAAATTTCTAAGGGTTTAAATCCTCCAAAAATCTTATGTAATTCCTTTAAATCAAAGGAGCGCTAGTGAATTGATGCAATTTGTGCTGAAGTAAGCCTGTCGGGTTCGACGTGACGGGCGCGCCGAGACATCGCTTTCATATTTGGACTGGGTATATGGAGTGCTAGTTGAGACGCTCGTCTCGGTTTTTTCATTTGACCTGTAATCGGGCCGTTCGTCCGGACGTTCGATAGAGGTTTGGGGTGCAGGGATGTAGATGCACACTACTTCCGTTATCAGTTATCACCACGACACAAGAAGCAAGCACATAGTACTGTAGTAAAAAAATTGACGAGGGAAAAGTGGCGCAAACGGTTGCCCCGCACCCTCTCACGGACGGACTTTAAAAGTCGGCATTGGTAACCGCAACACAGCACAGAGAGACTCACCCCCAAATCTCTCTCTTCTCTCTCTATTCCCATGCAATGCAATAGTTGTCACCACTCGCTACAGTGCCGGCAGCATTGCATCGCATCGCATCGCATCCATATCCATTCCTCCTCACGAGAAAAAGAGAGAGAGACGAGCAATACTAGTCGTCGTCGTCGTCGTCGTAGCCTGGTACGTCTACGCTAGAGCGACAGGGAAAG
>NW_024117864.1:0-24874 GCF_003073215.2 Triticum urartu | reverse complement strand
GAACAACCAGACACAGGTCGGGGCCCCGCCCCCATGCCCCCGCCGCCGCTTTCCAGGGACGTACGTATCATACTACGCGTTGTGGATCTGCATGCTTCCTAGCCATGCATCTGTGAGGAGCAGCGCGGTACACCACGTACGTACGCGTCCAAACGACGCCCAACAGCGGCAGCTGCTGTGCCGGCCTCTCGGCGTACACTCGGATCTTCCGTCACGCAATAGTATCCATCCTTGTTACGAACGAAATACTACTGATTGATAGGCTCGATATGTCTACACAATTCTCGCGACATATACCTCAATTGGGACTGCTAGCTGCTCGCGAATAATTAGGGGTCTAGGCGTCGATCGTTCAGCAGTTGGCATGACACGGATCCGTCAAGAGACTTGCGCCCAATCATGCTGTCTGATAAGTCCTTTTTACTGCACTCGGGGTCAGATCATGGGCGGCTTTCTGACCTAAGCACAGTAGACTTTCTGCATTCAGGAAGGATTTAGCAGGAACCTGGATGCCATGCCCATGCATACCCCAATTAAGACGCAACAAACGATACGAGTGGTCAATTTTACTGTCCATGCCGTTTTCAACTTTCAAGAACCATGCATGCATACCTTTCAGCTCGCACTGGCTTGCACTCAACAAATATCTCGCTTCTCGCACGAAGCTGCAGCCAGCACAGAAAAGGTCTGGTCGAGCTCTGTGTCTCCATTTACTTTGGATAATGCTGGACAGCCGCTCGGCCAATGCGGACGCTCCACGTCGTCGATGGAGCAGGATACTATGTATGTAGGCCGAGAGGATGGAGAGAGGAACAGTTGCTCTGTTGGATTGTTCCAAGTGTATGAAGCAGCAGGTACATATCAGAGATCATTTCATGACAGGCATGCAATTAATTTCCGCCGACCGTTTATATTTGTTTTAGCAGGGTTTTTTTAGTATCAATGGCATCCATCCTTTTTTGTTGAAAACGAGGTTGAAACCCTCGGCCTCTGCATCATTGTGACGCACATAGCCATTGCAACTTCCATCCTTTGATCATTTGGTCCATGCAACTGTGCTAGGTATCAAAGTTTTCCCGGTTGGCAGGGATTCTTCAGAAAAACTGGGACTACGGTTGGTGGGATGCAAACTAAATCCTAGCTAGACAGAAGCCAGTGGTTTGGTATAACCACTGAACCATAGGGTTACTGTATGCGCCCGTTATGGGCAAAACCAGCATGCTGACTACAGCCACGAGGCCTGGCATGAATTGGCCGGATGACAATGTGTAGACTTTGAATTTCTCCTGTGCACGCTAGCTAGCTTATCAGCTGTGTATATACAATTCTTCTTGGACCGGATGATTGGAGCAAGACCAGAAGCGGCGATGGGGAGTGGAGGAACTTTGTGTTCCATTTCCTGCATTACCACTCAATGGTTTGATAGAAGCAAAAAATATACTATAAGGCATGATGGAACCAGCTAGCAGCATAGGCACTATATTTGGCCAGTAGTTTGGTGCTGCATGTTACATGTCGTGGAAAATGGAGGCAGGAAAAGAAAAGGACAGAATGTACGTGACCAAATATCACATCGAGGGATGGGAGGGGTACAGAGAACACGCCCCCATGAGCGAATGGGTGAGTGAGTGGCAATGTGATCTATCTGTCCAGTTTCGGAGCAAGTCTAGAAGGGCTACTTTTCTAAGGCCACTCGTACGCAAGCCGAGTGGAATATAATGCCAAGTGAAATTCACACACTCGGAGACCTTCCAAGATCGATGCGTGCATGCATGCATGACCACCAGCACCAGGCCCCATTCATCCATGGATGGATGGATCAATCATGGCCCCTGCATGCCCCCCGGAGCGCGAGAGGTTAGGCTTTATCCGTCGATCGATCCGGCCGCCCGGGCCTGGCATGGCGTGGAGGTTGATGAGAGCACGCATGCGCGAGAGAGCGACGAGACCGTGATTTGTTGCACACGCCGCACCAGCTAGCGAGAAGGCAGAAAGTACGTGCGTGCCAGAAGGAAATTTGTATATGTCGCACGTTGCGCCAACAGTAAAAGTACAGCCACCTTTTGCATGGCCGACGGGGGCCGGGATCGATCTCAATCATGGGGTCTGGTCTGGGCTGGGTCGCTCAGATCTGGCGCCTAATTTGGTACGTGCATGTCGCCTTTCCTGAAGCAAAGCAAAGCGGTAGCTGCTAGCCCCTGGACTCTGATTGGCCGGCCGCACCACGCGATCGGGATGTCCGGCCGGCCGGGGTACGAGCCTGTTTCGGCGTCACTCCTTTTTTTCCTGCTTTCCGTTGAGATGATGAGATCGCATGCGTCAAGGCCGGGAATCGCAAACCGTGTAACCACCTGCCCTTTGCCCTGGGGGCGCACGATTCAATCCCCACAGGCGCGTATATATTGCTTCATCTTTTTATTTCTCCCACCCAACGGACAGACGGGCCTCTCGTGCAGGGATCATTTTGTAAATATGATGCCATGCTGTCCACGCCGTTGTCGCCACGTGGCGGTTAACCGGTCAATCATATTCCAGGTAAACAAAATACGTACACAGAACCATATGAGCGACCGTATTTGAACCCTTAGGGCAAGTTCGGTGACTGCGTTTTGGGCATTTTGAATTAGAGGGACAAAACTGAGTTCCAGAGCAAGTTCAGTGACCTCTGATGAATTTTTCTTTTTCTATTTCAACATGGGGTCGCCTTGAGCTGCCGAGCTAGGAGAGGGATATGTTAACCGTCGGTCTAAAGAGAATGTGGTTCCTTTCGAGCAATGATATTCTTATGCAACACTTCTACGAAAATATCACACACTAGTAGAATCCACCTACGGTTATTCTCACATTCAGCTCCAATCGGTATTATCCCTCTCACAGTGTGTATTTTTTATTTTGTAAGAGACAATAAAAGAGACGCGCGCCTGCATCTGGTATGTAGAGAGAGAGAGAGAGAGAGAGAGAGAGAGAGAGAGAGAGAGAGCATACGTCAGTCTTTTTTTGGTGTAAATAAAGAGCGCTTGGTGCAGGAGGTATATGCCGCCCGTATTGAGTTATATTAAAGCAGGGGCCTACTATGGGTCGCAAGATGCAAGACGGTGCGCATGCTCGCCTCAAGCTGTCGCTATAAATGGGCTCGCTCGGGTAGGTTCTTGGTTAGTTCATCCTTTTCCATGGTTATTTTCCTTTGTTATTCCCCTTTAGTTTTTATTTCGAAAAAAATGTAAAAACATATTTTCCAGAACATAAAATTAATTAAAATCGTGATTTTAGAAAAATGTTTGGTTATGCAAAACCAATTGTTAGCTTAGTTAAAATGTTGACAGTATACAAAAAAATGTTTGTGTCAATTTAAATTATGCTCACGTGTTTAAAAAATTGATGTGATATTATTGAAGCATGTTCATTATGTATTTGAAAAATTATTTAAAATGTATAAAAATGTTCATTATTTACATAAATAACGTTGAAATGTGAATAAACAGTATACATCAAAAAATATACTTGAAAAATATATTAATCACGTATTAAAAAAAGTGAAACTTGTATACAAAAATTTCCTTGTGTTAAAAATGTATCTTACTATATAAAAATGTTCACAAGTTTTAATAATTGTGACATTAGCAAAAAATGTTAAAAGTGTATATGAATGTTCTTGATTTATACAAAAAAAATGAACAAACCTGTATAGAAAAGTAGACATCGAAAAGATATATTTGAAAAAAAGTTAAACATGTATTTAGTTTTTAAAACCTGTACAAAAATGTTCCTTATGTGTATAAAAATGCAGTAGTATAAAATATGTACATTATGTACTAAATATGTTCACGAATTTTAATAAATTTATGTGTTTTATTATAGAAGAAATGTTAGCCGCTTATGATTATGCAAAAACTGTACAAATGTGTTTGAAAAAAGCAGACACCAAAAACATATATTAGCAAAAATGAGAAACATTTACTTAGAAAATGTTTAACCCCATATAAAGAAAATGCTCCTTATGTATATAAAATTTGTACAATGCGTATGAAAAAAGATATTAAAACATATATTTTCAAAAGTGTTAACGACATATTTGGTAGTTTTTAAATATGTATAACAAATGTTCATGTTGTATACAAAGAATCTAAAAATTTACGAAAAATTATGTCATGTGTTAAAAAAAAGGGAATAAAAAATATATATAAAAGAAAACCGTGGTAAATCGGTTAAAACCAATAAGAGAAAATAAAAACCTAACAATAGTTGCAGCAAGGATGCCTTCATGAAGATAATAACGCAAATACGCCGCCATTGTTTGTTAGGACCGAAGTCAACATGGTTTTCACTAGCAACCGCACCTCCTGGAACCGTAGCCGGCTAGATTACCACCAATCATGAGGTTAATGTCGTCGCCCTGGCTTCTGATCTGCAAACACTAGACGGCAGCTAATCTGGCATCTTCCGCCATCGACCTCAGAGATAGCTTTGCCAACCACGCGCCTCCTGAGAAAAACCTAGGTATTGGATCCCCTGCTCTGCCGCCCCCTAGCACTGCAACATGAAGCCGCCTTCTCGCATGTTATCCCTAACGTAGAGGGGATGACCCCATCCCGCCCCCGCCGTGTCCGGAGCCACTGCTCCGGGGTCCTTGCGCCATCGCTCGATTGCCCCCTACCGAGCCCGTCGTCCCCACTATGGCGTCGCTGTGGTGCCCGGAGGGGCGGTCGTAGGAGGAAGATCTGGTGCTGCCGTGCACTGCCACTCCAGCCGCACAAAGGTCCCGGGACACCGGATCCCTGCTGCCCCCTTCACCGATGGAGTATAGGCTTTCTCGGCAGCCGCCTCTGGTGAAGACGAGGGGAGAGGGGAAGGAAGAGTGGGTGGTCTAATTTTCGCATACATAAATTTTTCTAAATACATGATTAATATATTTTAAATACTTGTTTTGAACATTATTTCTCATATGTGCTAAGTATTTTTCATATGTAATTTGAATCTTTTTTGTATAATATTAATTATTATTTTAAACTATGTCAACATTTTTTATACACTGCATTTTTTTGAAATGTCAGAAACATTTTGTTTTCAAAGCATGAACATTTTTATAAATGTAATCTTCATTTTTTTTTATGAATGGTACAATGTTGGATTTTACATTGTATAGCATTTTTTTAATGTCAGGTACATTTTCTTGGAACAAGTGAAAAAGTTCGTCAAAATCTATCAACATGGGATTTAGTTTTGAAGATCTCGACGTGAGGAATCCAACGGTGAAAACGGTTCGAGATTTGGACGCACGGTTTAAGAGATAAAACGTTTTGAATAAATAGATCAATGAAAAAAAGAAAACTTTCAGGTTGCGACAAGTGGCGTGCTGCATGTGCGCCACTTGTCGCGACCTGGGAAAGTGTAGTGTTCTTTGCAACGAATACTCCTTAATTAGTGATTTTGGCGTGAGCGTTTAGGAGCTGCACCTCGGCTGAAGCGACTTCCCACTTGGTCCGGCCCACGTACGATTTCCTGTGGCGTTTTCCTTCGCTGCTTCTGCAGGGTTTTTTTTTATTATCTTCTGCGGTTTTTTGCTTTCAGTTTTTCACTCTTTTGTCCAGTTTTCCGTTGTTTTGTTTGGGTTTTTTTTATTTTTCTGTTTTGGTTCCTTTTCTTTTCACTTTCTTTTACTTTTTTTATTTTTATGTTTTGATTCTTTTTCTGTTCTTTTCTTTTTATTTGCGCATTATATATAATTTTCACCGTGTGTTACAAGAAATTTTATTTTATCAAGAAAAATGTTCATTGTATATTACGAAAATTGCACAGCATTGCATATAAAAAAATTCATTGTGTATTACAAAAATGTGCATCGTATTTTATGAATTAGTTCAATTGATATAAAAAAATGTGTATTATTTTAAATGTTCAATCGATATAAAAAGAAATTCAGTTTATATATTTTGGAATTTTTCTATTTTGGTTTTAGTTTTTCAACGAATATACAAAAGTTCACTAAGTTTCTTAATTTTGTTCAGTGTATATTACACAATGCTCAATTTGTATTCGTAAATTGTCCAATGTATTTTCACAAATGTTCAGTACGTGTCCGAAAATTGTTAAGCGCGTGTATTCATATTTTTCTTCAAAAATGTTCATCGTATATTAAAATAACTCCATTGTGTATTATTTAAATATTCAGCATATTTTAAGAAAATGTTCAGCAGATATTACAAAATAATTGATGTGTGCGTTAAAATAAATGAACAGAGTTCGAAGTTTTGCGGGTAAGCAACGCTAGCAATAGAAAGGGAATTCGTGAGTTCGAACTGTTTTGGGTACATGAATTTTTGTTTCTTTTTTTACTTTTGAGGTCCTTTCCTCCTAATCGGCCGGCTCATACGCTCTTCGTTCAGCGAAGGCTCGACAATTTGCCGCCTGCGCGCGGCAAATAGGAGCTCTCAAATTGTATAAAGTCAGTGCGCACCACTCCCCTCCCGCACGCCCTATTGGGACGGCCCATGAGCGGCACTAGATGCCCACGTGTTTTTATTTCTTTTTCCTGCCCTATATTTTCTGTTTCGGTTTCTTCTTCTTTACAATATAAACACAACATTTAAAAAATATAAATACATCAGAAAATTTTGACAATATTTTAAAGAAATTAGAAAATGCTTCTGATTAAAAAATGTTCTTGATTTTGAGAAATTTTTCGCATATTCAGCAAAAGAAAGTTCTCGATTTTGCAAAAAATATGCCTGGATTCTTGAAAATGTTCACAAATTCAAACAATGTTTCAGCATTGTTAATGATGACAAACAATTTTTTGTATTTGATGATCAAATTGTGAATTTGACGAACAAAATATGAATTCAAGAACATTCTTTTTGAAAAACAATGATGAACAAGTTATGCATTCAATGAAGAAAATCTTTGATGAACATTGTTTTAAAACAATCGAGAATATATTGTATTTGATGAACATATTTTTAGTTTGATAAACAATTTTTTATTTTTTCTAAACAATTTCCACATTCGATGACATTTTTTGAATTGTTGAACATTGTTTTACATGGTTGAACACTTTGTGAAGTCGATGAACAAAAAAAAATCACAAATTCAAGCAATGTTTGAGCATTTTTAATAATGATGAACATTTTTCTATTGGGTGAACAAATTTTCAATTTGATGAACATATCCCAAATTTGATGAACAAAATTTGTATTCAAGAAATTTTTTTTGAAAAAGAATGACGAACCAATTAACAATATCTGAATTTGATGAACATTTTATGAAAATGATGTATGAAAAACAGAATTTGATTAACATTGTTTAGTTCGGTGAAGAAATTTTTAATCTTGATGATCAATTCATAATTTTGATTAAAAAATGTATTTTTTAATATTGTTTTATATTTTTGAACATTGTTTTTGAATCTGGTGAACAAAAACATGTTCAAGAATTTAAAAGAAAAAAGGGTAAAAGTGAAAAACTAGAGAAGAAGAAAATGAAAGAGAAAAAGGAAAACAAAAAAATAAATTGAAAGAAAAAAATAGAAAATAAGGAAAAGGGAAAAATAAAAAGAAAAACCGGGTGAGTAATAAACATAAAAACAGGATTTCGGCAGATTCTATATGGCGCGTAGGGCACTGAATTCACATTGTGCTTTTAAAGTGTTCATAAAAATATGAACAAAAATTAGCACACTCACAGTACATCAATGTAGGTTGTCACAAAATTTCAAGTCAAAATTTGAAATATAACTCAAAAATCGAAAAAAAGAAATTCAACACTGAATAATACATTGATGTCAAATTTGAAATATAACTTCGGCTTTACATTCGGCCCATTATCAGACTCATCAATGTAGGTTGTCATTTTTGTATGTTAAAAACTATTTCAATTTTTATACGGAATTTTGTAACATCATACATTGTTGTTGCGTTAACGTGCTAGATTTATTTTTTTCAGATTTTATAAAATACTACTAAGAGGCTCATGCGTTGAACGGAATATCAAGATGCATTTATACGAATTGTTTCTCTTATGGGAGACAAAAATGAACAAGAGAAGGCCTTATATGCAAATATGGAGAGGGGTCGGGTATCTATTTGCAAAGTTATCATAATTTGCTTTCTATCCGTCAGTTATAGATCGGGCAATCGATACTGTAGGATGGCAGGCATACCATCATCACCAACTCAGTTTTTTATAAGAGTAGTACAAAATATTCTATGGCGTCCGGTGAACCGGTAGCCCATGTGGGTCGCGAGCCCCCCCCCCCCCCAAGTTTTTTTTGTTTTTCCTGTTTTCTGTTTTCTGTTTTCTTCACTCCTTTTTTTCTGTTTTCCCTTTTCTTTCCTCTTTTTTCATCTTTACTTTTTCAGGGTTTTTGCAAATTTTCTTTTCAAATTCACGAACACTTTTTCGTTCATCGAATTCAAAAATTGTTCATCGAATTCGACAAATGTTCATAACCATAAAAAACGAAGAATTCAGAAAATATTCAACGAATCGACCTTTTGTTCATGGCATTTAAAAAATGTTCACCAAAATTCAAAATTTGTTCACCAACCCAAAAAATGTCCATTAAATTCAAATTTTGGTCATCATTTTCAACAAATGTTCATCATGCATTAACTTTATTCATTTATTTCAAAAATTTCTTCATTTATTTTTTCAAACAAAAAGTGTTCTTGAATACAAATTTTGCTCATCAAGTTCAAAAATTGTTCATCGAATTCAAAATTTGTTCATGAAATATTAAAATTGTCATCATTATTATAAAATTCTCATAAAAGTTTTTCTCAAAAACAAAAAAACATTAAAAAGTTCATTCTTTTGAATCGCAAACATTTTTTGATTCAAGAACTGTTTTTATGACAAATCACAATGTTTTGAATTTTAGAATCAGTTCTGAATTATTTGAATATAGAATAAAACAAAAAAAGAAAATAAAAAGGAAAAAATGGGGGCCCCGCCCCACGCATGGGCCGGCCCAATATGTCTGGGGGGGGGGGGGGGGGGGTTGCGCGTTGCCACGACTAGGGCGCCCCACACGCCATATAGACCCAAGAGATTGCCTGATATTGGACCATAGAGTGCCATGCTCGGACCGAAGCAGGTTGACCCATTTCCATGAACACTATTTCGTTTCACCTCTTTTGTTCGTGCATTTGGGCTGCACAAAAATCAGGTTCTCACGTAATCCAACCTGTGGTTGGATGGTTAGAGGGACAGTGATATTCCCAGCCTATCGGGGTTCAAATCCTGATGCTCGCATTATTCTTGGATTTATTTCAGAATTTCCAGCGACGCGCTTTCAGTGGGAGGAGACATTCCTGTCGACGACGAGCCGCCTACGATAACTTCGTAAATCTCAAGTTGATATGCCGACTCAGATTCGGAGCGATTGCGTCTGTACTGTGTTCAAAAAAGAAATCAGGTTCGGAACGCATTATTCGCTCGGGTCGTTGGACAGATTTATCTTTTATCTAACTGCTGGTCTGTTTCTTTTTCCTTTTTTCTCGATGTTATTCTCTCTGGATTTCACCGGGTTTTCTAATACGCATTTTGAATATTTTTAGAATATATGTTAAACATATTTCAACACATTGAAACGTTTTCATGGTATGAAATGTTTTTATGAACTATGAGAACTTTTTGCACTGTATTCTTGAACATTTTTCAAAAATTTTGTATTCGTGGACATGTTTTAAATCAATGATCATGTTTTTCCAATTTGGGTACATTTTTCGAATTCATGAAAGTTGTTTCGTATAGACGAACATATTTCAAATTCACGAGCATTTTCTTTGGTTTGAAAAAAAATCAACTTTGTAAATATTTTTAAACGTTCTTGATAATCTTAAAACAGAGAATAGAAATAGTTCTTAAAATTTGTGAACATTTTTTCAAGTTCAAAACGATTTTTGAATTACAATAATTTTTAAAGAAGAAAAAAGAAATCAAAAAGGAAAAGAGACAAGAAAGGAAAAAAGAAAAGAAATATCTTGGGGCGCGCCTACCCACCACATGGGATGTTCCGAAAGCACGGGCAGGGGAGCGGCCCAGTTTGGACAATGATGAGGTAGTTGACCTAATTTGCATGTGTATTTCTGTGAAATCACTAATTAAAGGGTACGGCTTTCAAAGTTCACTTCCAACTGCACGCCATTCGTCGTAGCGGGGAGTTTTCACTTTTTTCGTATATACGTTTGTTCAAAATGTTTTATTGTTTAAATCTTGCGTCGAAATCTCAAACTGTTTTCACCCATAGATTCATCGCATCGAGATCTTCAAATCTAGATCTCATGTTAATAGGTTTTGATGAATTTTATTTTTTATGAAAAAGTCGGACAAAAAAACCTGACAAAAAAACCAAACCGTGAGCATTTTTTCTATTCCGAAAGAGGCACGGCCGTTCCTCTCGCGAAAGCACAACCGTTCCTATTCCGGAAGCAAAATTGTCCCTCTCGTGGAAGGAAAAACACTGATAACACATTTTTTTTTGTTTATGAGAGGCATGGCCGTGCCTCTTGCGAAAGCACAATAATGCCTCTCATGAAACCAAAATCATGCCTCTTGCGAAAGGAAAAATAAACAGAAACACGTTTTTCTTGTTTCTCAGTTATGCCTCTTACGAAAGCACAACCGTGCATCTCGCGGAAGCAAAACCGTGCCTCTCGCAAAAGAAAAAACAGAAAACGTGTTTTATCGTTTCTAATAGACACGGCTGTGCCTCTCGCGAAAGCATAACCATGGCTCCCGCGGAAGAAAAAAACTTAAGTTTTTTTTCCCGTTTTCGAGAGCCATGGCCGTATCTCTCGCGGGAAAAAAGTGTTTTCGCGCATTTTTTTCTAATTTTTGATCCGAAAGCTAAGGAAGACCGTGGAAAACCAAAAGGTCGAAAAACCGTTTTAAATACCGAAAACGCGTGTGGAAAAAAAATCGGAGCGCCTAGCACGTGACACGTGACGGCGGCTGAGACTCCCCACTTGGCGTGCTCTCAGCCCGCCCTCAAGTGATGGTTGGGAGGGTGCCCAAGGAGCGCTCGCTAACTTGTTGCTCTAGTATTTTCTGGGGAGCTCCCGTTCGGCACTTTTTCTATTTGACGCAGTGTGCACAAATAGTCAATCATTCGCATAGACCTGACCAAGCTAGGGATCAAATTGGGCCAGCCCATATTATCAGCAGCTAACGAGTATCGTATCCGGTTTTGGGAGCTTGGAAGGTTCCAGGCTGTTTTTTTTTTGGGGGTTTGGGAACACTTCAGAAATTTCATGAACCGAATCTTACTCGTTTTTTTGCTTTCTGATGGTTTCCCTTGTTCATTTTTTTCCTGTTTCTTTTCTTTTCTTTATGTTTTTGTTCAAAATCTTCATAAGTTTTTCCAAAAATCAGGGACTTAAAAAATATTTCCATTTAAACACTTGTTCGCTGATTTCAAAGAATGCTCATGTTTCCAAATTTGTTTGGAAGATTCAAAAAAATTTCTCATTATAAAATATTGTTCAAAATTTCAAG
The DNA here is from genome assembly GCF_003073215.2 of Triticum urartu. NCBI lineage: Eukaryota > Viridiplantae > Streptophyta > Magnoliopsida > Poales > Poaceae > Triticum > Triticum urartu. The sequence goes on along the minus strand of NW_024117864.1, from coordinate 13,381 downwards.
AATGTCATGTTTTAATTTTTTATGCCGTTTCAAAAAATGTTCCTATTTCAATAATTGTTTGCATATTTCAAAAAATGTTCATGTTTTCGAATTTTGTTCCTGAGTTTAAAAAAAACGTTCATGTTATGAATTTTGTTTGGAATTGCAAAAAAAATTGTATTTCAAAATTTTGTGTCCAGTGTTTAAAAAATGTTGTGTTTTCTAAAAATATTTCTAATTTTAAAGTTCCCTTTCGAAAAAAATGTTCATTTTTTCCCTAGAGTTTAGAAATATTGTTAAGTATTTTAGGAAATTGTTCCCGATTTTCAAAGCTGTTTGAGTTTTTCAAAATATTGTTCACATATTTCATAGGACATTCCCCTTTTTTTCAAACAAATGTTTTATGTTCAAAATTTCAAAAAAGAAAACTCGGATGTGCGATTGTTTTGGTTCTTATATTTTTCGCACAACTCAATAATCAGATACCCTCGCTAGCTGAAGTGGTAATAGCTAGGGGTGGGCACAAAAACTGATGGACCGAAGACGGAACCGACACCGTAACTGAAGACACCGAAATTTCGGGTTTTCTTGCTGCTACAGTAAAATGCGGTTTTCACTTATACTAACCGAATTAAGTTCGGCCGGTTCGGTTTTATAATAAAGAAACCGAAGTAACCTGGTCGAACACACAAAATCCTCTTCCGCAAAAAAAAGAACACACAAAATCCTAGCGCCCACGTACAAGATGCAACTATTTGGGCCTAGCACTACGTACAGTCGACATGCGAGTCGGGGAAGGCCTGCCACATGTTACATGCAACTCTCCAAGGTCCACACTTTTGTATAACTAGCAAAAGGGCCCGTGCATTGCAACGGGTTAAAAAATCACATGCATTAAACACAACAAATATGGCTCGAGAAGCTCCACCCGTGTCGCCTGCCTATTCTTCTTCCTGCATTGTTGATAGTGGCAATAGTGTCCACCTGATTACAATACACCCAAGGCCATTCCCAACTTGTACTGATCTTAGGGGTAAGATGAAACTATGTTTCTTAGCACAGAGAGTAGGGCATGAACAATAATGGCGAAAGCAAATGCACATAGTAGATAACCTTATAGAATGTATAGAAAGAGATATTGGAACAGAATAGTTCACAAAATGTACAATTTTAACTCTACTACAGACTATAGTAAAACCAAAGATAATCAGATGTATGTTCTTCCAAAATAACTTCAATTGATTGCACTGCACTTAGATGAAATACAAACTAATAGCCGCATTTGTTCAGGAGAAAATGTCAAGCATTCATAGTTGTCTTACGATTGTTATGGTCAAATACAAATCATGATGAAGAACTATTATAACTTCTCTATAGCAATATCAAGACCCTATATAGATCTAACCCAATCAATCGCATACATAGGAAAAAGCAATAAGGCAGAAAATACGCATCTCAAATCACAATAAACACATCATTGCCACGGATATGGCTTTTGCAACCTTGGCACTTCGAATATATTGCTAATGGAGAGCCATGCTAAAGTTGAAATAGGGGCCCGTCCCCAACTCCTGGACTACAGCCTTCACGACATCCAGCATGGTGGAGCCGGACCAGAGCAAGTCCATGTCAGAGACACGCAGTGGCAACGGCCACAACCGACCATGCGCGGTCGTGAGGTCTGGATGGAGACACATGAACCGAAGTGTTATATACAGATAGGCATGGGCATTCGGTTCTAACTCAACCGATCAATTCGGTTCCGGGTTTTGACAACTTTGGTTACACCTTCTCACAAGGGTAGCTATAGCTTGGAGGTATTGACATGCATATAGATATATCAACAGCAACGGTTTTTTTTAATGAAACTTACAAATAAATTATATGCATCGTACCTCTGTAAGTGATGACAATGTACAACAACATAAAGTTTTGAACTAAAGCATATAGTAATCACATTGTCTATGGATGCTGCACGCCAATGTTTTAATAAGAACAACAAAAAAAGCATTCTTATCACAAGAGTGCTAAATACAATACAACCTTACTTTCTTTTTATAGATTAAGATTACAAATGAATAGTCTAATAGTTAAGATCCACAATCCTTGGTAGCACAATCTTGGACAATAGCACCCCAAACCCCTATTTACCTCTAGCAGAATCGTTGCCCTACTGCAGCGCTCCGTGATGTGACAATTCTGGAGTGTAGCGAGGCCGAACATGCAGACACCGCAAGCGCCGCTCCTTCGGTGAGGCCTCAACCCACGCACGTCGTGGTCATCCAGTCCCGAGTCGGCTGTTGTGTCGGGCGCGTGGGTGATAGCTTGCTACATGCTACTGTTGTGTACGTGTGCTTGCTTGGTGTTTGTTTGTTGTGCTAGCTGTCGTGCGCACTTGCGTTGTGTTGGATAGGAAAGGAGATGACTGCAAGTCATAGGCGCTTACTTGTCTTGTAAAACTACACAAGTTTTCCATTTTTCATTATAACTTTCCAAGCATTCTTATCAGAAGCAAGCGAAGTGTCAACATCCTGCAGCCAAAGTAGAATCTGTACTCAAGGCAAGGTAAATAAACAACAGTAGATTGTCTGCACTTAATGCAAACTGAAGAACATGGGTTGATATTTCACCAATATATGAAGCCAACTGAAGAACATGGGTTGAGATTTCGCCAATATACGAAGCCAACTTGTCTTCTAACACTAATAGAAAGAAACAAAAAAATTATGACTCCACGAACATATCATTAGGTTGATCTTGCCTTGACACTTTCAATACATAGTTAGAGCATAAAAACCTGAGCTTCATGACTGTCCTCTGTAGCATGGTGAAGGCTTCAATAACACGTCCCAGGCCCAGGCAGGCGAGCGACAATAGTGTGGATGTGGCCCAGCCTCGCTCCGAAAGCAGCACAGATTGAGAAAAGCCTCCTTCCAAAGCAGCATCATACTCCTTCAATGATTCGATGTGAAGCAAACACCAGTTACAATGAACCAGGGTTGCTCGGCTCCATTCCAATTCTATGTACTTGACATTGTCAAGGTTATCAAAATAAACATCGTAACTTTTGCATTTTTGCTAAAGAAAGCCATTTTATATTTATAAGTACCTCTGAAATTATGCAATGGCCTCAGCTATCTGTCCAAGAGAATTGACCATGATGCAACAATACTGATGCAACGGTATGCGTAAACTCTAGACTCCAACCTATGAGTGGAAGGCAAATCCAAATAAAGTTGAATACAACATATTATTAAATTTTATGCAGATTAATCCACTTGCATTTGAAAGAAAAAATTAAGACCAGGAAAAAAATTCAAACTTTAGCATTCAAATTTACATCACAAATACTAAAGTTTTCATTGCCGATTGACACTTTATCCCTTCCTCTTTCTTATCCACGGTCCATCTTCTACCTGCTACATCTCTCCCACCTCCTCCCCCAAGAGATACAGACATTTTTTTAGGCGCTAACTCTAGTATAACACGAATTTGAGTAAAACCTTCAGCCCTATGCATGAATCAAATACCATATTAGCTTCAAATTTGAATAGTAAATAACTATGAATTTCCCATGTTTATGCAAATCAAACATCAAATCTGCTCGTTCACAAAACATCTGTTTCATAGAGAGTTACCTTATAAACCTCTGCTCTGGAATTACATAGAGAGTTACCTTGATCCTGAATAGCGGCTTACAGTTACAATATGTGCGGCAAAAGTTATTAAGAAAATTGCGTTATTTACTTGCTCGCATCAATTTAAACTGACAGTTGCTGTAGCTATTTTCAAAAAGGAAATAGGATGGCAAAATAATACAAAGTTCCATTCTATAACCATAAGTAAACTCTATCGTAAATCAAAGATAACTACTACAGGAGCTGATCCATGCTTTCATCCTCATATGTGACACTCTCTTATAATTAACCAGTTCCCCATATTATAACAACCATTGCATTGTAATACTGTAACTCTAATGAACAAAAGAAATCATTTTATCGGAAGCAGGGAGCAATTATAACAATACTGCAAATAGCGGACTATCCATGTATTCATCTTGACATAAAACATCTAATAATCTTGAAAAGCTAAATATAGGATGCATAAGCTACTCGATGGGGGCATAGGTACTCCATGACCTGATCCACCCTTTCAACATCAGAGTGTTATGTACCACAAACACAACTAGCAGTAGGAAAATAAGACCAAAGACATATTACTATAGATTGCAGAGAACCAAATACCATGATTTCAATCCTCCTTGTCTACATACCTCAAGTGGAAAACCGGCCTACGAAGTTGCGGCGAACCGTAGAACACTGTCGGACGAGTTTAGTTCACTCCTGGCCCTACAGCATGTAACATTTTGATCTCTCTAAGCTTCAGTTTGGGAAGATCAGTGATAACAAAAATTGATACCCACCATGCAGCTACAAAGGCAATATTGTAGCTCTGATTTGAAGGCCACACTATAATCGAATCTTGCAGTATACTTCAGAAAGAGTTCAGAGAATTGCGAGAGTTGCGCTGGCATGGACTCTATCAAATTGCACAGTCAGAACAATTTGCTCACTATGTGCTAAAAAGGAAAATGCATAAAAACTGCTTGCTTAAATGTTGGTGCACCCATTGGCATTTAAATAAAATGCTAGTATATTATGGAGTCGGACCTCATCATCATGAACTATTGGAACAACACGCCAAAGAAGTGGTTCCCCTCAACCCTATTTTTTTCTTAGCATGAAACTGAACAATCCTGAAGGCCTGAAACGTGAATAATTACGTACAAAATTAGAACTGAATTTATGCAAGATAGTGTGAATTCTGGATGAAACAAGCAGTCAAACACCATGTGAATCAATAGCCGAATCCATGTGAAATTCTCAAGGGAACTAACTAACTTACTGGTGCAAATCCCCTTGGCGCATCACTTGGACCAGATAGAGCTGCAATAAGACAAAGGGGGGAGAAGTGCTAGTCACAATTCTGCATTTATCGACAGGTCCATTGGAGGAACAAGAAAAAACTCAGAGGAAAGGGAACTGACCAGGAAACAAATTAGGCCTGGAGTCGTCGGAATTGCACGAGCTTGGCCTCGAGGATGAGCCGCCGTAGCTTCTTGAGGTCGCAAAAAGAGGGAGTCGAAAGAGAGAGAGAGAGAGAGAGGCCGGGCCTGCAAGTCGCCATTGAGGTCCTGCCTGGGGCAGATTCCGGTCGAGGATCCTTCCTTCTTATTACAGGACCCTCCATTGAGGACACTCCGTAGCTTTATGTTGGAGAAGAACACGGACCCTAACTCGATCCAAGACTCCTATCTCGATCCAAATCAGAGAAGCACGAGAACAATAGGTTGGAGATTGAGGAGGCTATGGGCGGCGCCGGAGAAGATTAGGGGCAGATTCGGAGGGGAAGGAGGACGGGCGGCGGACGGCTGGAGAAGAAGACTGGCGGGCGGCGGCGGACGGTCGGAGAAGAAGCCCGAGGGCGGCGGCGGGTAGAGGCGGCGAGGAGAGCATACATCGAAGGAAGCCATCCGTCACTTTAAAAAGGACAGCGGGCTGAATATACTAAAGTACAGGGTGTTGTTTGCTAAAATGAAACGTTTTTCCCTGGCTACTCGGGCCAAGGCCCAACTGGATCGCAGCCCAGCTAAGCGACCAAGAAAGAACGTAGCAGTCAATCGAGTCGACAGTATTGCATAGACAAAATTTAGTACCACCTTGAATATATTTTGATTTTTAACTGAAAGCGTAAATTAACGGGGAAAACATATTGTGACGGTGAACCCACGGAGTCAATCCATGCTTTATTATTTTATTATATATATACTAGCACAAATGCCCGTGCGTTGCTACGAGAAAAACAATGGGAGAAGGCATCCCCCTGTGGCATATATGAGGGTATGCGTCTATACTGTGTTAAAAAATCTTAGGAGAAACAGTATCCCACACCCATTTTGTACTATTTGTGAGCGAAATTAGAAAAAACAATCCAAAAATGGTGCTACTAAGATGTTGAGAACATGGACCTAGAATATAATTGAACACAACAATATTAACTTATTACTTTAAATTGTGAGCTATCATACGGGTTCTGTAGATTGAATATGAACAAATAATGAGAGTAGGGCGTTTTGGTGCCCAGGCTCATTTGCATCTTGTTAGATAAAAAACAAAAAAATACAAAAAAGTTGTGCGGTAGAAAATTTGATGCGTGAGACCCGCTCCAAATTTCAAGTCATTTGGACATCTGAGCAGCTCTCAGCAAAATAGACAAATTGAACCAAAACAGTACATGAACAGTAAACATTTTTACAGACCCTCAATTTATCTTTTTTGCTGAGAGCTTGTCAGATGTCCAAATTATTTGAAAATTGCAGCGAACCTCACGCACCAAATTATCCGCACAAAAAAAAATTGGAAGTTTTTTAATTTTTCTACTATTTGTTTTCATTTTTTTTCGTTAGCGCGGGTGCAGATGAGCTCGGGTGCAGAAATGGATTTTCCTGATGTAAGCTATTAAAATATCTGAGTTAGTAGGTTACAAAGTGAAAAATCCTATTTCAAAATATAAATCATATATCAAAAGGCTTTCAGCATCATGCATCACAATATATCCCTCCTCCACCCAACCACAAATAGAGCCAAACCTGCTACTGGATTAGTACTAACTTAGTACTTTGTGTTGCGTGAACCTCGTTACTCCCCATTAGCACTTAAGTTCGAGATGGGACATATGTAGCGTTTACGAGAGTAAACATTCATCAAAACTGGAATTGAAAAATGGTAGCATATAAAGAAATTATTTATGCAAAACAAAAAAGATGCACGACATACATTCTTTTCACCCCTAATATTGCAATCCCCCCAAAGAATTACAAGTACAGACAACGCTTCAATAAGAACAGTAGAATTCGACTTTGAGTAAGCTATTTCATCCCAATGCATGCACTTGGCCAGAACTGCAAAAATCAGATCATAACTATGCAGAGTTGACACGTGTAACACAAAAATAGCAGACCGGCCGGGCCGTATAGGCTTTTAAAAAAAATGTCTACCTTGTAGCTAGCGTCACGCTTTGCAACTCCAGCCCTTCCCGTAAAATCTCTAGACTTGTCAAGAGATATGCAGTACACAACGCAAGATCCATATGCAACCATCCATCCATCGGCTGGTTTGCAGCTGCGTGCGCCAATTAGTTCTTACGTATCTCAAGTTGGAATATCACATCTGCTATCAAGAAGTACAACCTACAACGTATATTTACCTTATGATTGTAGCCATGTTTCTCCAAGATCTTGATTGTCAGCCCGGTGCCTCTGCTAGCCGGAGCAGAGAGATCTCGCGTGCTGCTCCGTCGAGCTTGGCCACCCTTGCTATGCTCATGACGTTGGCGACGGGAGGAAGGACACATGTGTTGCGTTGACTTCGAGAGTTGACGATTGTGCGCATATCACACCTGCCATGCGCGTTCGTCCATCAGAGTGGCAGCAGACGCCAAGTTCCCCTCACGTCATGGCGGAGGTGGTGATGTTTCAACGGTGCAAAAGTTCTTAAAAATTCTGAAAAAAATACTGAACTAACACACCTGTAATATAACATGATCCAACGGAGGGATTAAAAAAATATGACTGTATGTGTCCTGAACAAAAAAACAAATAGTTCAGTATATATTTATATCGCAGTGAGCTGAAATGCTTATTATTTTTACCGAGAACACATAGATGCATATTTTGACAATCCCTCCGTAGGATTATCTTATTACATTAGAGAGATGCTCTCATATTTATTTCATATTTTTAGATAATTTTTAAACCGTTAAAAGTTTAGCGACCCTTAACTAGTTCCGTGGCAAGCTATGGTAGACACAATTTTACCTATATATAAGGGTACATGAAGTGTACAATACAATATACAGAAGCCATATATAAATACAGTCTAACACCTTCAAAGCACATGTAGAGGAAGGAAACACATGAGTGTGGACTTATGGTGCTCGGGCACCATGGAGGCCCGCATTAAAAATAATAATAATCAAAAACCATATTTAGAAAATTAAAAAAAATCCATGAAAACTTGTATGTGTTCATTACAGATCCATCAAATTCCGTTAGAAAAAAATAACAATTTGTAAGATGTACAAAAAAAACAAATTCCGGCCCAACAAAAGAACGGTCAATTTGAAAATACATATTTGTCTTTTTTGGTAGATCACATGTGTAAGTAAAATGTTATGAAATTTCACACATGCATAGTTTACACGTGTATGCATGTTTAAAAAATATTTAAAACTTTATGCGTTGTAGAAAATGGTGTTTTAAACACGGGCACCAAGGAGCTCAGACACCGTTGGCATTTTTCGGGGAACACATGCCCTCCACAACTAGAGAAAAAGAGTATCTTTCAGCTTCATCGGTCGAAGTTGAGACACAACATCAAATGTTTTCAGGGACGACCAACATTTACGTCATCAGCCAACATGGAGAAAAGATCAGGTACAAAATAGATTGACAAAGTGAGGTGAAGCAAGACCATGGGACAACGACACTTTTTAGAACCAGGCTAGGCGTATTTCCATCACTTCTATAATGGAAGGAGTTTTGCTTCGGTATAACCCCCAGAAAAGTTTACAGATTTTGATGCAAAGGTGGACCCTTATTTGATCAATGGAAGAATAGATTAGAAATAATTGATCATGAATGTACGAGAATACTCTTTTAAGTTACTTTAAGATTCATGTTAACTTTTCAAAGGATGTACCGAAGCAAAACTCTGAAAGAAAATAACCAAACCATTACATTAAAGAAAAAAAAGGAAATGAGGAAGTGTGAAAGTAGGGATATCACTTTTTCCCATGGTTATGGGTGCCTGTGGGACTCTATCCGAAAACAGCGCACATGGACAAGCTTTGGTGAGATTTTATATCCACGGATAATGGGTATCCATACCCACACAATATATCGGTAGGCATAGGTATGAGATTGTGCCCATGAACAACCCCATGGATACCCACCAAAAGTTAATAAATGTAAATAACTCCGATGACATGTGGGGTCAACATCAAGCTCTTATGATCCAACCCTAAATCACTTATTCCCTAAATTGGCCATAGCTCATAGGCCCAGAGCCACCAGCTTATCACTCCTCATATGTCCTATGTGACTCTTTGAAATGATGAAATCTTGACTCATCGCCACAAGACTCTTGTCCAACTCTCGATCCATCGTTCCCTAGTTCCCGCTTCCTCCCAATGCGCCGGGCTTCCACCAACCACTGCTCGTACTCCCTTGCCATCTCCGAGAGGCATCCACTATATGATGTCACGTAGTTACTAGACCGATCGCCTATTATAACTTGAATCCTACCATTTCATTACTTGTTTAAAATGTAAATGCTATATTTTGCTCACCGGGTATCCATTGGGTATAGGATACTCGATGAATATGAGTAAGAGTGTCAATTTCTGTCAATCTTTATTATTTACCTAATAATAAAGCGGCTATCGCTTCTGGTCGTCCGTCACCGAAATTGCCCCTGATGATGTGAATAATTACCCACCATGCCACCGGTAAGTGGGAACATGATACGTCTCCAACGTATCTATAATTTTTGATTGTTCCATGCTATTATATTATCTGTTTTGAATATTTTATATGCATTAATATGCTATTTTATATTATTTTTGGGACGAACCTATTAACCTAAAGCCCAGTGCCAGTTCTTGTTTTTCCCCTGTTTTTGAGTTTCGCAGAAAAGGAATACCAAACGGAATGAAACCTTCGCGATGATTTTTCTTGGACCAATAGAAAACCATGAGACTTGGAGATGAAGTCGGAGGAGCCACGAGGCGGCCACAAGGACGGAGGGCATGCCCAGGGGGTAGGGCGCGGCACCCACCCTTGTGGGCCCCTCGTGCACCTCCTGACCTAATTCTTTCGCCTATATATTCCCAAATATTCTCAAACCACCAGAGGCATCCACGAAAACACTTTTTCACCGCCGCAACCTTTTGTACCCATGAGATCCCATCTAGGGACCTTTTCCGGCACCCTGCCGGAGAGGGATTTGATCACGGAGGGCTTCTACATCAACTCTATCGCCCTTCCGATGAAGCGTGGGTAGTTTACCACAGACCTATGTGTCCATAACTAGTAGCTAGATGGCTTCTTCTCTATCTTTGATTCTCAGTACCATGTTTTCCTCGATGTTCTTGGAGATCTATTCAATGTAATACTTTTTTGCAGTGTATTTGCCGAGATCCGATGAATTGTGGATTTATGATCAGCTTATCTAAGAATTTTATTTGAGTCTTCTATGAATTCTTTTATGCATGATTTGATATCTTTGTAATTCTCTTCGAACTATCGGTTTGGTTTGGCCAACTAGATTGGGTTTTCTTGCAATCGGACAAGTGCTTAGCTTTGGGTTCAATCTTGTGGTGTCCTTTCCCAGTGACAGTAGGGGCAGCAAGACACGTATTGTATTGTTGCCATCGAGGATAAAAATATGTGGTTTTCATCATATTGCTTGAGTTAATTCCTCTACATCATATCATCTTACTTAATGCGTTACTCCGTTCTTTATGGACTTAATACTCTAGATGCATTCTGGATAGCGGTCGATGTGTGGAATAATAGTAGTAGATGCAGAATCGTTTCGGTTTACTTGACACAGACGTGATGTCTATATTCATGATCATTGCCTTAGATATCGTCATAACTTTGCACTTTTCTATGAATTGGTCGACAACAATTTGTTCACCCATCGTATTATTTGCTATCTTGAGAGAAGCCTCTAGTGAAACCTATGTCCCCCGGGTCTATTTTCCATCATATAAGTTTCCGATCTACTATTTTGCAAGCTTTTACTTTCCGATCTATAAACCAAAAATACCAAAAATATTTACTTTATCCTTTATCTATCTCCATCAGATCTCAGTTTTGCAAGTAACCGTGAAGGGATTGACAACCCCTTTATCGCATTGGGTGCAAGTTGTTTGCTTGTTTGTGCAGGTATTCGGTGATTTGTGTGTTGTCTCCTACTGGATTGATACCTTGGTTCTCAAACTGAGGGAAATACTTATCTCTACTTTGCTGCATCACCCTTTCCTCTTCAACGGAAAAACCAATGCAAACTCAAGAAGTAACAGAACACGATTTGTTTTTCACATCGGTTGTTGTCATTGGTTAAGATGAAGTGGTCCTCCAATATTACAAAACTGCATGGGCATCCTACTGGTTGGAATGTCACTCTTGTGACCTGGGTTTGAGTCCCACTCCCCTTTGTTTTTCTCTCTGAATTTTTTATGGGCGTAGGGTACCTTATGGGCTGCACTTTTTGGCCTAGCTACTCTGTTTTACTTTTTATTTCCTTTTTTTGGCAGATTCAAAATGCGTTTGTAAATATTCATATCTTTTAAACCCTAACTTCAAATTTAACATATTATATATGGAAATGCCTCAGAAAATATGTAGATTCCAAATATGCCATTATCTTGCATGTTAATCATTTTAAAATTACACTTTGGATGCAACCTTCATTAATAGTTTAATACCTTCTTTATGTGGGGTATTTTGAAAATGTCTATTATATATGTTTCCAACTCATTTGAATGGAGTAAATAAGATTATTTGACGTTCTCACAAAAAACTATTATATATGAGATGTTGATTTCTATCAAATACTATATGTTAAAGATTACAACACGTACATAATCATCATCTCTATTTTGCACAGTGCACAATAATCATCCTATATACGGTGATGTACACGAAACTGCTGATACAAGCTTTATGTAAACTAAGGGTTTAACGTTCATTTCCATATTGTTTGAAATTGTGCCCATAGTTTATTTCTTAAGAATATCGATGTTGATATGCAACCTTGAATATTTGGCGTGCATGTCCTTGCAGATTAATTGTTTTCAGTGGAGCTGTCTAATATGTTTGCAACTAAATTAAGTCTTGATTTGGATTACAGTTGCAAACACATAAATCAATGAGACAAAAATAATGCTCTTATGCACATGTTATCATTGAATACTAAAATATAGTTGCTATTTTCATTATAACAAAATATTTGTTGGCATCACTAAGGAGAAACGACAACAAAGGCGTAAACATATATCAGCAACTAGGTAGCATCATGTAAAAATATTTGTACAACACCACTTATCATGTTGCTTGGCATAGCATCATGAAAAATTCCAAGAGAAATACTACATACTCGGGCTACTCTCGAAGGCTTTGGTCATTGGTCATTGAGAAATACTACATACTCGGGCTAGACACTTCCGCTTGGCCCTCCTTTAGTTCGGTTAAAGATTGGTGAATGAGTACTTGCACCGACGGCACGCCAAACAGACATGCCAAGGCATCCCTCACCATGCTCATGTCATGGACAATATGGAACGAGCGTAACGCAAGAGTTTTTAAACATAAGAGCGTCTCACCGACAATCTTGCTCTCCTCCATCTCTACAGAGGCCAACCTTTGGATCGTCACCGGTGCAAAAAAGCTAGGGGCTTTAATTTTGTGTGAGTAGTCCGCATGTCGTGTAATTGGGTGACTTGTAACAAACTCTATTCCCCCTTATTTAATGGATGAGGCAAAACTTTTACCTCCGTTTAAAAAAAAAGACTTTTGCTAATGCCGTCCAGTGTGTTTGAGGGGTAATTTATTTTCTTCCGTTATAACGCACGGGCATGTTTGCTGGTGGATATTGAAGTGCGTGTGTATAAAAAGTTCTTATGAATATGAGTTTGGGTAGAAGAGGATTGTACTCACGCCCATACCCTATCAATTGACATCCCTAGGCGGAAGCGAGTTGGAGGCACAAACTGGAACCCGCGGCATATGTAGTAGCAAGCACACGGGAGTGGGCACGGACGTGTATGAGAGCATGGATGCGTTGCTAGCGCAAAGTAATGATCAGAAGTGCCAAAATTTCCTGTTAGAGAGGCTTTGAAGAGGCACATGCATCACACATGTATGTGATGCGCAAAAGCACATTCGTCAAATTACTGGTGGAGCAGGTTTATGGTCAAATCAAACACAGCCGTACAGCGCGTGTAGCTGGCGGAGCAGGTCTGTGATCAACCCGAACAGAGCATAGTGTCTGACCAACCATCTGCGCGTGCTATTTATACGTCAACAAACGTGTAGCACACCTCAACAGTTCATCCCCAATCATGCCTGTTGCAAAGTCGAAGCAGAGGAGCACCCTCTTCGTCTTCCTGTACTTCGCCTCTTCGGCAGCGCTCGCGGTGCTGCTCTCCGCGTCCTGGCAATGGCTTGCCGGGGCATCCGCCCGGCCCGCCCGCATGCGCCTGTTCATGCACGACGTGCTCACCGGCCCGGGCGCCACGGCGGTCGAGGTCGTGAACGGCACGGGGCCATCGCTGT